>NW_024354875.1:7110433-7187103 GCF_902729225.1 Pteropus medius
AATTAATTCAAAAATAATAAATAACAAATAAAAGGACATAAATCCACAAAAGGGAAGAAAATAAAAGGGGGCTTCTGCTGATGGAAATTCAACAGACATCTGGAAGATAGAGGTGGACGAAGGCACAGTGAAAGGAAGTTCAGAGGAAATCGGAGCCTGTGAAGTCTGCGTGGAAGGGAACACATCCCAGACAAAAGCCCATCCACTCTGCCAAACCCCGATGAGGTCCCGAGCTCAGGAGCAGCAGGAATGACGGCGGCAGTTAAACAGTTAAACAAGGTACATACAAGAAACATCTGCCCCGGCCACTGCATCCACGCAACTCACCTGGAGGCCACAGACATCATCTCTGCTCATCCCCACCCCACTCCCACCCACCCCCTCCCCTCGCCTGCCTGGCCCCAGTCTCTAATGCCAGAGAGTTTCTCTCAAAGCAATTCAAATGGCCCGCGGGGGGAGGCCAGGAGAGGCTCAGCTTACGTTTTCATCTAATTAAATTAGATCCCCCTGAGACCCATGTGGGCATCAGACAGAAAGTCGGCGAAGCTGTGTGCGTCTCAAAAACCACGCTATGTGCGCTGATTCTGAGAAATACACGTCTTCTTATTCCAGAGTAAGTTAGTTGAGTGGTGGGTTTTGGAGTTCCTTGCTCCATGGGAAACAATATTCTCGCCCCTGGTGAATTCATTTTCCTATAACCCTCCTGAGTCCATCCAGTGCTGAGAAGTCACCTCCCACCAGTGAAATTCCGTTGGGCTGCTGGTATAGCCTTTGAGAAAACAGTGACATTTTATTGTTAATATCTGTGGCATATTTTAACGGAAACAGCCCTTCTGATCACTGGACTGATTCACAGTATTTTCATGACATAAAGATCAGAAAACTAAAATAATGCTTGAGATTTGATCATGAAGTTGAGGGCATTTCCAGTCATGTAAAAATTCCCCCAACACATACCCAGCACCTATTCAGGGCCAGGTACTGTGTGGATGCCGGAAATACAAAGAGGAAACAGAAAATTGGCCCGGCTCAGATCATGGAACCATTAGGAGAGAAAGGCATTAGGTTAAAAATGATAAAGAAAATGTAAAATCATCAACTGCGACAGGTGCTACAAAAGAAGAACGTACAATGTCATCACCGTGAGGGAAAAAAAAGAAAAGTTTTATCTGATCGAGGAGCTCAGAAAACGCATCTCAGAGGAAGTGACAGTTGAGCCGGGGCTTGAAGGGTGAGTAAAGTTAACTAAGTGAAGGAGGATTAGGTGGCGGTCCAAACTGCTTTTCGGACCCACAGCTTAGTGAATGAAGACAAGGGATCAAAAGAAGCCCATGGAAACAGCCCAAATGTTCATCAGTGATGAACGGATCGACAAAACGGCATATCCCACGATGGAGTATTCGTCGCCTCCCAAAAAAGAAGAAGGTACAGATACATGCCACAAAATGGATGAATCTTGAGAACACTGTGCTCAGTGAAAGACGCTGGGACCGAAAGACCATATGCTGTACGATTATATTTGCCAGAAATGACCAAAACAGGCAAATCCAGAGAGCCAGGAAGTAGATCAGCGGTTGCCCAGGGCTGGGGGATGGGAGGGTGAGGGGTGACTGCTGATGGCTCTGGGCTTTGTTTGGAGGGTGATGGAAATGTTCTTAAAATTAGATGGTGGTGACGTTTGCAGAAGCCTGTGAATATACTGAGAGACATAAATTTTACGCTTAAAATGGATAAATTGTATGGTATGTGAATTACATGTCAATAAGACTGTTTTTCATTTAAGGCATGATTATGTTTTGGAAAGATCAGACTGGTAGCAATGTGGGAAAAAAATTAAAGGAGTGTAAAAAAATGAGCACAGAAAGGCCAGTGAGGAGACTCTAGGTATTGATGACCGACTAGACTACAGTGGCTGCGGTGGAGATGGAGGAGTGGACCATTTTGGAGAGATTTAGAAGGCATGATATGCTGGAGTTGATGCCTGGTTGGCTACTGGGAATAAGGGCGAGGGGGGTGGTCCATGGTGGCACCCAGGCGGCTGGATGGCTGAGAAGCTGCATGCACGAAGACCGAGCATGCCCAAGGAGGACCGAGCTTGCTTTGATGGACAAGGTTAACGTGGATTTTGTTTAGAGGGGGTTTTGAGCCATTCAAGTAAAGCGAAGTCCCTGGACTGGGAGAGAGATGGGGAGAGGGAGAGAGGGCGGGGAAGGGGTGAGGGAGAGAGCGAGAGGAAGGAAAGTAGGAGGGAATGAAAATAGAGTGTACATAAATGGACAGACTGACGGATGGACAGATGGACAGAGAAGTGTCTGTGTGGCCACAGAACAGTGCATCACAGGACTGCACCATCATTCAGGTCTGACTCTTTCCCTGGAGTCGGACACCAGGTTCTTCCTTGCTCCTGGGTACTGCCCACTCTGGGTCAGACCTAGTCTGTGTGTATCTATGACCCCCACTCTGGGGTCAGACCTAGTCTGTGTGTATCTATGCTATGTGGCCATGTCCAGTTTACAGAATGTCTCTGAGCCTCAACCTTCCTCCCCTCAGGGCTGTACATGTACAGGTGACACTGGTGTGTGAAGTACCCAGACATAAGATGAAGCCTGACTGAGGATGACACATTCGGCAACAACAAAGGCTCTGTACTCTGCATGGCTTGGTTCAAGGGGCCCAGCTCCCAGCGTGAGATTCTCAGCCCACTCCACAGGGCGTATGAAGCGCGTGGCTTCGGCATCTTCTGCAAACAAATACATAAAGCGGGACAGAGGAAGGATCTAGGAGCTTAGGAGCATGGCAAACTGAGATGAGGTGACAGGTGTCCTTACATCTCTCCAGCACACAGCTCAACAGCAAGACTAGCGAACCACTCCATTGTCCCCGAAACCCGAAGCAGGACCGTGGGAAGATGACAGTGCAACCTCTCGAGTCAGGAGAAGCCACGGAAGCAACCTCGCCACCCACCACCCTTTCCTGAGCAGCGGTGGGCATGCTGGGGAGGGCTGGGCTAGCCATGGGCCCAGAGGAGCTGCCAGTGGTAACAACGGACACGCCAGCAATCTGTTCCTCCCCCATGGTCTCCTCCTCAAGGCGAAAGTGCACTTAGACAGGCTGGGACTACAAAGGGTGTCCCTGTCCCCATAGGCGTCCCACGTAGGAGGCTCTGCATGTAGCCGCCAGGGGAGACACTGCAGGTATCTGGGAGTCCTCTGAAAGAGCCAGCTCCGGAAGCCACCCAGGTTTAGAGAAGCAACAGCCAGGCTGTTGACACTGATGCCGGACACCACAGCTGGAGCTAGCAGAGAAGGACAGCGCAGAGGGTCTGCAGGGCGAGCTCCGCCCCCCTCCCCGAGAAAGTAGCAGAGCCCAGAGCACGGGGTAGAAGGGAGCGAAAGGAGTCCCCGGGATGCCTGTAAATGGGCATGAGGCATCTTTCTTCAGGTCAGGAAAATGTTCTAACACTGGATTGTGGTGATGGTTGCCCAACTCTATAAATTTACTAAATATCATTAAATTACACACTTAAAATGGATGAATTTTATGGTATATAAATTATACTTCAAAAAAGCTGTTAAAAGAAAAAGGAAACCATTAGATGGAAAATTTAGATGGAAAAATGTGGCCATAATTTTCATATGCAAACCAAAATAGAAATTTCAGGATGACGTACGTGTCGGGAACAGGATAAGTAGGTTCCCTACTCTAAGCCAAGGTTAACAGAAATCTGTTCTACAAATACAGTAATCTTCCTATTTGCACATGGCCGATGGGTTCATTTTTACCTGGTCACGTTTAAAGCACCTAGCTAGGCACACAGTAGGCCATCAGCTGAGTGGTGCCGTTTCATTGACTGCTCAAGCCGGATGGTCATTGCCATGCATGGACTCCGGGGCAGACCGAGAAGCAAGGATGGGACAGTAGCTGGGCAGAATGTGGGGAGCATCACAGGTCAGCCCAGCAGAGTGGCAGAGAGGGGAGGGTTGGAGTTCTTACAGCCAGTGAACGAGTCAGGATCCGCAGAACGGTTCCGAAAGGCCCAGCTCATTAACCAAGAGAGCCTGGAGTCTGGGAGGTCACAGTCCACCAAACCAGTTTGCAAAGTGCTTCAACCTCCTAGGATCCAACCCAGCTCGGTCACATGCTCGTTGAACCTCTGCAAACCTCAGCTTCCTCGCCTGTAAAGCAGGGTGAGTATGGACACCCATTTTCGTGGCGCTGTCATGGGGATTACCGAGGTAACACGCATCAAAAACTTGGTCAGTGTTCTCAACGTTAACTGCCATAATTATTATTATTCTAGAACTCACAAGTGTGAGGTTTTTCCAATAAAACTGAAGTCATGTTTCTGTATCTTTAAAGGCAAAAGAAAAAGCAAGAAGGACGTGGAGAGGAAAAGGAAGAATTCTCATTACTAATACTGCAATCCAAAAATCATCCTTTTCTTTCATGACCCCAGATCAGTTTCGATGTCAAGGGTATGCAAGTGATTGTGGATGTGTCGCTAGGGTGTTTTTAAAACTCAGCATCCTCTCTACCTGGGAAAAGAGCGTTTCCTGCTGTACTGCATTCTCATGGGTCTGTAGGAGAAAGGCTCTGTCTGTGCCACTTCGGGAAGATGAAGCTGGGGAACATCAGCATGCATGGCGGTCAGCATCACAGGGCTGGTGAATCACAGAAGGGAAATGGGTGGCCGACGGTGGCAGACAGCAACATCGATTATCCCGGCACGGTCCCCGCTGCTTCCTGTGAATGCTGCAGAGGCGGGACCACAGAAAGATACACAGAGGCGAGTCGACATCAAATAAATGCCTGCAGAAGCCTCTGTTTGATGAACGGTCCTGCCTTCATTTCTCTTTCACTCATGATTGGTGTATCCCTGGGAAAGAACACCACGATTCCGTAAATGACTCAAAAGGCATGTGAAGTTATTATTTATAATCGGAGACAAAAGGAGGAAAGGAGGGAGGGAGGCGGGAGAATGGAAGTGGGTGGGGGGAATACATGACAAAAACCAAAACCGAACGAAACCTAACGGACACGCGATCCCTAGACGCCCCGGGAGTGGGCCAGCCTCGGGCACACTGCACACCATCTTTCCCCTTGTTCCCTGCGTTTTAGCTCGGATTAAAGGCTGAAATGATTGGTTAATGAGACTAATACTTCAGCGAACACTTATTCAGAGTCACTTAGAAGAAAGACCTATTACATGACATGAGAAATACAACAACGACAACAAAAATCTCTAAAGTACCCACATCCTCTGGAATTTAAATTTACTCAAGGAATCAGGCAGGATACCCACGTTCAAAACAAAATACCAAGTGGATAGCTTGCAAAACTTTTAAGATGTGATCTAGCCGGGCCACTGTCAGAGGAAACTGAGCAACTTTTGTCATCGAACAGAAAGAGCTCGTCCACCCAGCGCTAGCAGAGCCAGATACTACACACCAAGAACGGCCGTGGAGAAAGACTGGCTATTTTATTGATGAGCGGTGCCATCCCAGAGAACAGGAAGCTAATGTGCAAAAGCTCGAACTCCCCACTGCTGTGTAGGTTACAGATTCTACAGGGCACAATCACAAGACACTGAGGGTTAGGGGTTCGGGGTCGTGCTGGGAGTCCATCAGCCAGAGGTGAGGTATGGGTGATAAGTCATTCCTTCAGGTCTTGAGGACAGTTCTGAGGTCTTTTCTGGGGTCCCTCTGTCTGGTCCCATGGGAAAGTAGCCAGGGGGTTGTTCCACCTTAGGACTCAGGAACTGAAATGTAACTTAGGTCAAGATGCCATCTTTAGCCTGCCAGGGGTCTGGACGTGTGACCATTAGTCAGGTCTGGGCTGCTGGCTTCTGCTGCCTGGCGGGGTTGCTGATGTCCCGGGGGTGGGGCGGGGGGGAAGGCTGGGTCTCCGATGGGTGTAGAAAAAGATGATTTCTGGAGCTAGGGTTTCAAAATAAATTTAATCAAAGTCATAAGGATCCTCATTTTCACTTTCAGGAAAATATAAGAGGAAAAAAGTACCTTTTTGAATTTCCCATTTCTCCTGGGACCTGTTTTTAAAAATTAGCAAATTGTGTACACTTTTTTAAATGGCTGATCTAAAAAAAGAAAATACCATCTGACCTGATATTGATAAAGTTCTACATTAAAAGAGGATATAACAAATCTACTGAATATACATAAAGATTTAGAAAAGAGTCATTTGGAGACAAAAGTTACACAGAATTCGGTTATAGAAAATTTTCAATAAAGTAATGAATGAATAAATAAGAGGAAAACATCAGATTAAGAATGTGAAAATAAAGATATGCAGAACAGGGAAACTGGGAAAGAATTACCAGAGAAAAATTTCCTTAAATGCAATAGAAGACATACTCGAATATCACATGATAAAGATAGAACGAACAGAACGAGATTGAAAAGCAGTAGTGTTAACTGAAGGAAGCTTCCAAAAAATAGACACATACAGATTTGCCTTGAATCGTGCCCCCCCTCCAGAATACAGGTATGTTGATGTCCTAACTCTTGGTACCTCAGAAGGTGAGCTGATTTGGAGTTGGGGTTACTGCAAATGATCAGGTTCAGATGGGGGAAATGTGGACACAGATACACACAGAGAGAAGATGATGTGAAGATGGGGAGAAAGCCACGTGAAGACAGAGATTTGGGGCGACGCATCCACAGTGCCAAGGAAAGCCAGAGATCCTGGCTAACCACCAGCAGCTGGAGAAGGAGTCGAAGGATTCTCGCCAAGGCTTCAGAGGAGCAGGCCAGGCCGATACTTTGATTTCGAACTTCCAGCCTCCAGAATTGCAAGAGAATAGACTTCTGTTGATTTAAGGCACCCAATTTGTGGTATTAGGTTAGGCAGCCCTAGGAAACTAACATAAACACAATGAGATAAGAAAATAAAAGGATTTCTGGTTATTTCTTTACCAAAACATAAAAATTTCAAGAGTTTTTTTCTTAAGAAATTATTTATTTTGCCAGGGTAAGAAAAAGTTAAAAAGCCTTAAGCTATTTATTCTCATAAGTTTGGATTTCTATGATAGTAGTAATGTCATTATTAAAAATTTATGAAAAGCATGAACAGGAAAATAAGTTAGCCACAGTTCCATAACCACCACGTCGGCATATTTCCTTCCAGGCTTTTCTTTCTGCAATATACATGCAACGTGCGTGCACACACACACGCACACACACACATAATTTTATGATGCGCAGTGCCTACTAAATTTTCTCACTTCTTCCCCCAAATAATTCATAATATGAAATCATTCTCATGATATAGAGTTGTATAAACACATTTGTTGCCTATATAATCAATCCAGTGGGTGTTTAGCTGTTTAGATGTTAGGACACAGGTGTTTCTAATAGAAAGTTACTATAAACAACTTCACAATGAAGGTCTTTGTGCAAGAAATCTCAATCCACATCTGATGGGCATTTCCGTAGAGTGTCCCACAAATGGAATTAATGGGCAAAAGACACAGACACATTTTTTTCAGCCTCAGATGCATCTTGCTTTCCAAAATAAGATGAAGTGTTGATCACTGGACAAGGTTTAAAGCAGGTTCCGGTGGCTACTGGTGGCCGTGGCTATGGAACAGCTATGTTCCCATACATTTGTGGGGACTTTTTATTCTCAGGGGTCTTGCTGTACTTCTCATGGAGCAGAAATCATTCAAACCAAGACAGGTTGGTAAGTGATGATGGTGTCAGCAGCAAAGCTGAACAGAGGAGTCTCACGCAGGACAAGCAAAGCGCCCAGCAGAGTGCCCTGGGCTGCCTGGGGACAGCAGCCCCACAGCAAGGTTGGGCAGCTGAGGGGTCAAGAGGGCCATCTCTCGGCACGAGACGCATGGCTTCCAGGACAGCACATTGCTGGAGTGTTAGAGCTGGGTGTCCCCCAGGAGCACCTGCCCGCCCCTCCCCTTCCTCCAAGCCAAGGGAGACTCCTGCCCATCCAGGCCTCCCATTAAAGCCATCCTCTAAACGCATGCAGACCTTCGGTCTTCTGTACCCTCCTCTCGTCCAGAGTCGAACATGGGGTACTTCTGCGGGACGCCAGGGTCCAGCATAGAGCAGTGAGGGCTGACAAAGCACAATGGCGAAGAAGGGCATTGGCGCTATAGGCTTTTATGAATAAAATTTGAGAAGCTGGAGCATCAAATTATTTGGGCAACACAGTGGTACGTTTTTCATTCCTATTTTGATGAATATGGGACTTTGAGATCATAGAACAAATCTCCCACAGCTGTGTTGTTCTAACAGCTCCATGTTTTCCCCAAGGGGAAGCCAGGAGTCAGGGATGGGGTCCGGGAGGGGGGCGGCACACACACACACATCCCTCCCTAGGAACCTCTAACCTTGCCTTTCGTAACCTTTTATCTTAATGTCACTGTGGTCATGGAGGAAACCAAAGTGATGTTAAGATTCTACACGTTTCACGGTAAAGCGCAAACACTTTAGAAAAGGTCTGTGATTTAGAAATATCAATCGTTGTAAGCCACTCAAACCAGTTTTCTAGGATCCTCCATAATTTTATCAATTTCTTTCATGCTGTAAGGAGGTCCTGAGAACAGAAAGTTTGAGAGCCGCTGCCTTAATCAATACGTGACAAATCATACAGGTATAAAATCCTGTGACTGGAAAATATTGATAGTCTGTAGGGACTGCCCCTCCCTTATTCAACAAGTGAGAGCTCATACATGTTTTAAAAAATTAAAAACCTACAAATGTGAAGAAAGTGGGGAAATCTTTAGCTAGCATGCAACCCTTAGTCAGCATCAAAGAATTTATACTGGACAAACTCCACAAACGTGATTATAGCAGAATCTTCGCTTGTAGCTTGACCTTGATAAACATGAAAGGACTCACCAAGAATTCTGTGAAGAACTCTGTGACATGGAACGTGTGGCTCATCCCTCTCTCAACTTGAGAAGACGCATTCCAGAGAAAAATCCGTAAACGTACTAAATGCAGGAAAATGTTCAGCATCAAAAAACTCATACTGGAGAGAAATCCTTTTCTATAAAAATCGGTCGTGCAGAACGGGTTTCAATGAGACCCCCGTTTCTTTGGATGATGTAGAAGTCTCCCAGGAGAATAACCTTTCTTCCCAGAGAACTGAGGGTTCATCTAACCAGGAAGCTCCAAGTGGGAGAAGCTGCTTCTGAATGAATCCCACCAAAATAAAATGTTCAAAGGGATCAATAAATAAGGAGCCCACAGCAGAAGGGTTTGCTGGTGTTTTTAAAAAATGCACATCGCATTAAATGCAGACACATATACGCGTTATCGTTTTAACATTTTAATTCAAAAGAAAAGTTCTTTAACACCAGCAGGGGGACCAAGCCCCATGTGATGGCACAGGGGATAGAGGTGACTTCTAGACTTCTAAACAGATGTACCCTTGTCGCCTTGCTGCACGTGGACCAATCAGAAGGGAATCTGAAACAGAAATGTTTTGCTGGGGGGCGTCAGACCGAAGACTTAAATCAGGCTGTATGTGTACATAGCTTGCTGTTTTTATATGGTCAGAAGACTCTTTCCATGACAGTATAGCCCTGGCTTATCCTAAAATTATAGACATATTTCAAGTAGTAAAAATATTGAGCTACCAATGTTTAAGAGAATAATCCAAGGAAAGTTAATGACAGAGAAATGAGGCACTTCAAACGAAAAAACACATTGAAGCTCCTAGATGCTAAAGTACAAGTTTTGGTAGTAACAGGATTACATTCAAAGACCTACTTTTATTAAAACGTTCGTATAAAGGCACATATATCCAGTTTTGTTAGAAATATTCATTGGTAGTTGAAGTCAGGGAGGGACTGGTTTCTGAGAATCACCCAGAACTTTTTCTCCCACGATCAGAGGATGAAAAGGTTGGCACAAAACAAGCCACACTGCTGCTACCGACACAAGTTTTAATTTTTCTATTATTTGTATTCAAGACTTAATGCTGTGCCAATAAGCGTAGATGACATTTTATGAGCACTGACTTTAAAACGCTGACAGCATCGCTTCTGTGCAATCAAAAAGAAGGGATAGAAAGGGGGAACTCGGGAAGGGTTGGGGCGATGTAAGAATAGCATGCTAGGAAATGAAGGTTAAGAACAGAATTTCTAGAAGGAAAAAAAACTTCTCTTCAAACCGATGGCTAAGCCAAGAAAGAAAATTCCCACCAACTTCTTATTCAACAAGTGTTTCAGGAATGTCAACTGAAGTTTGACTTTATTATGAAGGGAGCTTTTTTCAGAGAAACAAAATATTGAGTTTTAATATCAGAAATGTTTTTACATATCTTTATTCTTCAAACTTCAGGTCAAATTACAAAGTCCACACCATGTAGTTTAAGATATACACTTCTTCAGGCAATAACCAAGAAAACACTGAAAATGAAATCACAGTAAACAATCAATTTTTAAGTATAGAAATCATGTTACATTTCAGTGTGGTCCAATATGACAGTTTAAAAGTAGACCCCCTTTATAACATCACAGATGTACACTTTTCTTACTCAAAGAAAGCCCACAAAGCGATTTTTTTAAGTTTTAAAGTTATATCACAGGGCTAATTGCTTAAAACTATAAACTCTTGGAATGTTGGCAGGAAGGTTATGCCAGGTTCATGTTTTTAAACACTGATGAAAACTTGCAAGCTTTAGAGAACATCGTAAAAACCAAATCCATTACTTAATAACAAAGTCGTACTTAGAAAGTAGATATCACCTTCAATTTTGTTATTGGTACAATTTTTAACCCTTTTCCTGTTTAGAAAAAGTTTGCTAACTTCTTGTGCAGGAATGCTGCATTTTCTAGGATTTGGCATTTTCAGCGATCAAGAATTACTATATTTTTGTAAATGGAATTAACCACTGCTAAAACCAGAATGCTATCAATAGAATGATGTCATTTGTTTCCAAAGACTATCGATATACTAGAGCAATGCAAAAATAATAATAAAAGCAAGATAGCTCATGGCAAACTTTGGGGGTGAGGTTAGGGCTGTAATCCACGAGTTATCTCAGGGTAAATGCTGCAGCTGCAAGCATTGCAGGCGAATGTTCTCGGGGCAAACGGGAAACGGGTTAATGAAATTTAAGTTAAAAAACACCGGCGGGGGACGTGGGAGGGGTGTATGTAGGGAGAAATGAAGAGGTACCAGCTTGAAACTGCTCAACTTACAGAACGGAGAAGGGTTCAGGAGTCTTCATACAGCTGATCTCTAGAAAACAACAGCTCTTAGGATCCATTCTTTTAGGATCTATAGTTTGTATTCAGATGTGTGTAACAGATTTGGCAATTCTTTGAAATTTCAAGTTTTCCTCCCCAAGTATCTTCTGGTTCTACTATTATTTCTTTTAATAGGATTATTGTTTTTCTAATCAACCAATTTTTTTGTTTTTGAAAGGGTAATATTAAAACGTACTATTTTTCAAGTCACTAAAGGTGGTTTGGGTTAGAAAGTAATTTGTTTGAAAGGGGATTCTACTTATTTGATTTCATATTTGCTGTGACATCTGCTGTGACATCTACACCTGGCATTTGGTATTCTAGGACTGAAAGGAATTATTAAAAATGAGAAAAATGAAACACGATACAGATTAAATCAGCCTTATTAGATGTTTCTGAAAAGAAACAACTTTTATTCTGCATCAGTGATAAACTATATATCCATCTGACACTATTTCAAGTCACAATTTGCAATATCTCTCCGTTGAAGCACTGAATCTTCTTTTTCTAAATATGACCTTTTAAAATCATTCGAAAGCAAACAATTATTCTGAAGATAAAGCATCTGAAAAAATTCAACCTATCCCGACTTTAATTTTTAGATCACGACATCCTGATACAGAAGAGGCTCCATTCAATTTCCTTCATATTTTTACTTCTTGGTGATTTTTTCCAAATTTTATGATAAACTATAACAAGGAGAATAACATTGAAAACATAATACAAATATACAAGAATACAAGTAAAGTTCAAAACAGAACACCATATTGCAATATCTCCAAGTATGATGTGTTTGTCATATGCCCCAAAACTATAGGGCCTTTGGTCCTCAACACAGATCCACATCTTTTTTTTTTTTTTTTTTTTTTTTGCCTTTTGATGTCTGAAGTAGACAAGAATCAAGAAAATAATTAAAGTCTTGATTTGAACACATCTTAATTGGTGCAATATTACTCTTAATAATGCTCAAATAACAACAGACAAGCAATACATATAAAAAGACTATGTATCATACAAGCAATGTTTTTAGGATCACAAATAACTTGCACACTGACATAAAAACCTACAAATTAAATCTTACCTCATTAAGTTTTCATGTAAATTAGTAAGAATACTATTATCCGAAGCATTCTAAATTATTTCATTTTCTAGTGTAGAAAGGTAATGGTAGAAAGCGTGTTTTTTAGTAAGCTACCAATAGACACTGACACACGCACACGCACACGCACACACACCAGTGCAAACTATCAAAAGAGAATTCTAATTTTCAAGTGAAAAATATTAAACCTCTACACTAAAAGTAGGAGGGCTGCAGAGTATAAATTTCCATTATAAATGTGACACATAGACAACTCAATGTACATATGGTCAGTAAAATAAAGAATAACTTTCTATCCTTCTTTTAGGTTCTAATCTGTCCAATTCTAAAAGTTTGATATGGTCCTGGTTTTGACAGCTAACTAGAAGACTCTGAAAATTTTCATGGTAAGCTACCAGAGACTAATTATCCACTGGTGTTACACTTGCTATATCTGCTTCTTTAGTATTAAGCCATAACCCTCTCCTGCTATTTTGTTTCATGCGGCACCAACCAAACTTCATTTTTTTCTAATAAAAATAAATATATAAAGAAGACACTGTCAGGCATATATTCACAAAGTCTCAATTTCTTAAAACATAAGTATGGGTATATTTATTTCTCTCAAATGCATACAAGACAATAATTACACAGCAACAAAGCTTTTGTTCAACAATGATTTGATCCATAAGCATTTGAAATTTACATAATTTCACATCCATACCCTTACATTTTTAAATACTTGTAAGTAAAAAAGCCCCCCAAATAACCAATCCTTATATTTCCTATTTATCCCTCTATACATCCAAACTTTAAAAAGTTACAAACTGAACATTATACAGAACATATAAATCATGTTTAAAAACTTGAGGTTTTAAAATCACTGTTCCTCAATATGATTCAGAAAAGTCCTCATGCTGACAAGGGCAGTCCTAGGTGGTAAAGCAAATTGCAGGAGGAGAAGAAAGAAGAGACAGACACAAGTTTGCTGTCTTAATATTTTACTCATCCTGTCAGTTAAAAATGGCGATGTCATGAGAAATAACAGTTTAGATTTAATATGAGGAATGGAGTTTTGCCTCACAGTTTGAGACATGCATTTCAAGTATTTTCCTATTTGATCTGAGCTCCCTGTAGCAGACTGATACTGAAAGAGAATAATTATTTCCGTCCATACATTCGCTCGATGTCCGCCTGGTAATGTGTTTTAAGCTCTTTGCGTTTCAGCTTGAAGGCATCTGTCACTAGACCGGTTTCAGGGGTCCACGGTTCAGGACTCAAACGAATTTTTACTGGAATTTCAAACTTTTCCAGACTTGCTGAGATGGTGGGACCAAAAAAAAAAAAAAAAAGTAAATTTGAAGTCCTGAAAAATGTACAATTAAAATTCTTAGCAAATAGTGTAAATTCCCTGGTCTGTGAGCACCTGTCAAATGCACAGCCAACACCCTCTAAGCAATCCACCCATCAGAAATACTAGTAGAAGTAAAGACACAGATACGTATGAGAATTACAATAGCGAAAAAACTTTAAATACACGTCCATTAATAGAATGAGTTGAATTATGATACTGGCATAAAATAGAACGCAATTCGATCATCGAAAATAAGTTAGATCTACATGGTATTATGGTATGAATACATAAAGTTTTTACAATATATTGTTCATTTTTAAAAAGGCAATTTTTTAAAAAAAATCCTGGATAAACTTGTATGTATCTAGATGTATAGGATAAGGACACGCACCGACTATAAAGTGTGTACACCTCTAAGGGCTAGGATCCAGGATTAAGGAGAAGGGAATGTCACTTTTTACTTTACACCTATTTTTTTCCTTTGAATTTATTATAAAGAGCATAATCACTTTAGAAACTAAGAAGTAATAAAAGTTTAACCAGACTATTCACTGTAAAAGCTATGAAGGACAGAATGTTTGTTCACTATTGTGTTCCTAACATGCTGTTTGATACCCAGTAGATTGTCAATACTGGAGGGATGGAGGGATGGAAAATCGGTAAACACCTAGCCATAGTAATTTTATGTGTGTGTGTGTGTGTGTGTGTGTGTGTGTGTGTGTGTGTGTGTATATACACATATATACACACACATACGTTTATATATTTATAAATAAACATGATATATATTACATATGTATAAATATATGTTATATATAATTATATACAATAGTTATATATAATTACATATAAATTAAAGGTACAAATACAAATGCCTTGGAAACAAAAGAGATACATTATTTCTAACTCGTAAAAACAAACATAGTGATAACAAACAAGGTTTTATTCTTCAAAGATTAAAAGAATCCCAGGAGTGGTCTCCAAATGGAAAAACCAGCATGAGCAAGAGCAGCATGGCTCGGGCCTCAGGACTTCAGGGCCAGAGGAGTGTGACATTCCCGAGATGCACGGGAGTGGAAAGCAAGCACTGGAAGACCAGGTGAGTTTTTCAGTTTCAGACTGCTCAGTGCTAGACTCTATGACCTGGCTCACAATTATGTTGCATGCAGAGCGCTATCGTCTAAACCAGAGTTTGAGGAAAACAAACACAGCTTACAACCACATGAGCAGTTGGTGAAATGAGGGCTGTAATAACTGTAAGTTTTCTTCCTTATTTTGTTGTATACATGGTAAGCAAATACTTTCATTTTCCTCCCTCTTATTCTCCTGTTACATTATGTATTAATGAGTAAACATTATATCACAGTATTTAACTTACAGGGTCTCAAAGGAGAAGAGTAAAAATCACTCACGGGGTTTGCATCCTCCTCTGGGAAACATATTTTCAGGTGGATGCAGGCCAGCTGTACCATGCTAGGTGGGGATCAGACTTTATTGTTGTCTTTACTTGGACATTAACTATGGTTTAAGAAGATGTACAAAGGGGCCAAGCTGACATGGGGTGGACTGTAGTGGTCAGCTTTGTGTGTCAACTGGGCTAGGCTAGAGTTCCCAGTTATCCAATAAAACTGTAATCTAAGGTATCGCTTTGAAGGTTTTTTATGGATGTGATTAAGTCTATAATCAGTTCATTTTACGTGAGGAAAACTCCCCTAGATAATCCCTGTGGATCTGATTCAGTCAGTTGAAAGGCCTTAAGAGCAGAGCTGAGGTGTCCGCAGAGAAGTAAAATCCCACTGGTGGACCTGAGTGGTCGTGCCTGAATCCCAGCCCACCCTCTCAGCAGTCTGCCCTGCAGACCAGCTGTGCCTGGCCAGCCCCTGATAACCACAGACACCAATTCCTTACAATACTGATTCTATTCAAATACAGACTTGGCTTAGGAACGAAGCTGAATCCCTTCTTGGCATCGCATATAAAAATTAACTCAAAATAAGGACATAAATGTAAGAGCTAAAACTATAAAACTAAAAAACATAGGGGTATACCTTTGTGACTTGGCTTAGGCAATGGTTTCTCAGATGATATCAAAAGTACAAGCAACAAAAAGTTTTAAATAAATTGTATCATATCAAGACTGTTATGTTTTAACGGATACCATTAAGAAAATAAAAAACAATCCAAAGAATGAGAGAAAATATTTACAAATCGCATATCTGATAATGGACTTATATCTAGACTATATAAGGAACACATACAACTCAATAATAAAAAGACAAATAACCTCATTAAAAAAATGGGTTAAGGATCGGAATAGACATTTTTCTGGAGAAGATATACAATGGCCTATAAGTACACGAAAAGATGCTCAACATCATTAACCACCAAAAAAACAAATCAAAACCACAATGAGATACCAGTTCACACCCACTAGACTAGGATGGCTAGAATCAAAAGGATAAACAATAACAAGTATTGGCAAGGATGTAGGGAAACTGAAAACTGTATACGACGCTAGTGGGAATATAAAACGGTGCCACCACTGTAGAAAGTAGTTTTGAAAAATAGTCTAGCAAGTCTAGGTAGTTCCTCCAAAGGTCCAATATGAAGTGAACGCAGGCTCAGCAATTCCACTGTTAAGTATCTGCCCGAAAGAAATAACCATGTCCACACAGAAACTTGTATATGAATACTCATAGCAGTATTATTTAATAGCAGCCAAAGCAGAAGCAACTCAAATGCCTATCAACTGATGAATGGATAAACAAAATGGATATATATCCACATTATGAAATATTACATGCTACAAGGAAACATCGATGAACATGGATGAACGTTATGCTAAGTGAAAGAAACAAGTCACAAAAAAAACATATATTGTTATGATTCTATTGAAACAAAATGCCCAGAACAGGCAAATCTATAGAAATAAAGCACATTAGTGGTTGCCAAGGGCAGGAGGTTTGGAGTATAATGGGAAGTGACTGATGGACACAGGATTTCTCTTTGGGGTGACAGCACTTCTAAAACTGTGATGATGGCTGTACGATTCTGTGAATACACTAAAAACTATTTCCTTGTACCTAGTAAATAAGTGAGTTGTTTCATGCCTGAATTTTATCTCAATAAAGTTGTTAAAATATAAATAAAATTTAAAAATAAGCAAAAACTATCTAAAAGTATGCTTATTGTTTCAGTATTCTATCTTAGAAATTATGTAGGTTTCTAACAAATATCTATTAACTCAATTTAGCATCAGTCCAAGGTTTTAAGTTACCTAAAAATGCTGGAAACTAACTGCAAGTTGATATACTAACAAAACATAATCACTGTTAAAATAAAGAGCCAGAATAATGATTCCATCTGGTTAAATGCAATTTACATTTTAAATAAACTTGAATAACATCCAAGGAGAAAAAAGGTGCATACTTGCATTACACTTAATGCTGATGACTCAGAAAGTATAACTGTTTTATTAAACCAACAATATTAAACCAATCTTGTCACACACCCCCACTCCCAGCGCCTCCCCCCAAACAACACCACAGGGAATATAGGTCATCTTAGTACAACAAACTAGCAGGACACTAACAGCGTAGAAAGTGTAAAAACAGAGTCCTGGGTGATTCGCTAAGTGCTGGGGTGGCCAGGAAACCGAGCAGGGCCTGGGAAGCCGCTGAAGTAAGAGATGAGAAGGACCGACCCAGAAAGCAGAGGTGCAGTGTTCTGACGCAAGCGCCAGGCGCAGGAGGGGCGACTCGTGTGTCCTGCTGCAGGGCTTGAACGGGGGTTGAATGGGGTCTGGTAAGTATGTTCTATCTACTAATGGTAGAAAAAAACAATTGGTTCCTGAGCAGGAAATGGTGTAACCTAAGCTCTGTAATACAAGAGGATAAATACTTTTAAGTACCCTCTTCCCATCTCAGGTCTTAGAATCAGTATGAGACGCACTCACCTGAAACAGCAGCTTCAGAAAGCACTTTCAGTACCTCGTTCTCCATTTCACAGCTGTTACACAGCTCCTCCCAAGTCCCTTTAAGTCCTTTCATTCGAGCTAGTTCTGTTAGCTCCTTTTGATTTGGCACAACAAATCCAATGACATAAGAATGATAACTGAAATACATAAAGCGCAACTTAGCTAATGACTAAATGGCATACCATGTTATCTGCAGTTACTGATTACACTGACATTTTAGTATCCAACTCTTTACTGTTTTAAAGAGAATGCACGAGGCATATTTGGTACTGGCATACTTAGTTTATGCAATATCTACTTTTACTGCCTGATTCATAATACGTTCCAATGCTTTGGCGGAATTCATGGTTAATAAACCTTAATCTGGCATATAACAATCCATTTCAACTACACGTAACTGGTATAAACAAAGCCATGTACACATTTTTTAAAGAAAATTATAAATATTAGAAAATTCGTATTTTAAAAATCAGTAATTCGCATCAACAGGTTTAACAAAAATAAAAGCTAATGTAAATTAGAAACTGTATCTAAAGAAATCTGGCAGCAAATCAAAGTAATGTGATTGCATTTATTCTCTTCTTTGGAGAGAATTTTTGTTGACAGAGGAGCTGAGTGTTGCCGCTGAAGGCAGCGACCTGAAGATGAGGCAGCAGCATCAGGAAGAGGCCAGTTCCGGTGACTAGCACGAAAGTAAAACCCAGAACCGTAGCATCGCTAAGGAAAATACTCCATTAAAGGGCCGAATCATTTATAAATCAACGTGATAAGTCATTTGGCAATCAAAGTCTGTTTCTAAATTGGTTCTTCTGATACCAGATCCTGTTTTTTCATAATAATTATTATGTCAACTGCTGTAGTTAAGGTTCCTACGTTGGCCACAAACTATGTGACCACAAACACTGGAAAATACTTATCGCATGCAGTACCATCAGGGAAAAGGTAATCGGAGTGGCGATCTAAAATTCCAACTCATTTCCCAAGAATTTCTGGGATTTTAACTTCGACCTCTCCTTCCCGGCTGCCTGTAAATCACTGTGGGCTTCACGCAGCTTAAGGCAGAAGGCCAGGGTCCCAAGCGGCTCACGTTGAGAGCAGGGCAGTAGGAACCGGGAACAGCCCTGCTTGCTGACCGCCACCCCACCTTCTTTTTCGCTCCCCTTTCCTCTAGGCTGGTTCTGCAAAGCCTCCCTAAGCAGAGGGACAGATAGCTAGGGGCACCAAGGCAGGAGGAAGGACGTTCTTTTCTTCCCCTCCCTATCACACAGGACACTGAAGCGAGAGAGAAAACAAAACACGGACACAGAGGAAGACGAGGAGGAAGAGGAGGAAAGAGTCATGAGACAAGGGGCCGTCCTCAGAGACAACAAGAAAGAAGAAGGAAGAGTTATTTGTATAATTTTACAAAGAAAGCCCATATCGGGAGGAAACGCCGGTAGCACACGAAATGTTTTTAGTAAAAGTAGCATGAGCTCTGCTTTCTCACCTGTTTGCATATGCGCAAATGTTATCTATCAGTGACAGGTTCTTCAGAGCTGCCTCTACTTTCCCGAGAGAAACATACTCCCCTGCCTGCAGCTTTACGAGGTCCTTTTTACGGTCTGTGCAAGACAAAGGCCGGGGCAGGGGAGACATTGGAGGGTCATGTTAGTAACACCTTTAATACATATAAATACTGGCCATTCCCTAAGTAATGTGCTATAATTAAGTTTACCATAATAGTCATGCTAAAACTAAAAGCGCATAATAAAATCAAGCCCTAATTTTTGTACTATTAAATACATTCCTTAAAAAAAATTAGCTTCTGATGAAGGGGCCCCTTTAGCAGGGCTTCAGGTATGTTCTGCTGAACAGCTATATTCCTGGTATACATCAGTACCAGGAAGTAAAGCATATACTCAGTGCGACCCGAAAGACCACGCCCTACTTAGAGACACATGATGCAAAACCACGCCACTTCAACACGACAGGGCAGGCCGTGCTGTGCCAAGACCCCGGCCCACTGACTTGGGAAGAACTCCGGCAAGGGAAGCCTGCGCCCGGGCCTGACGGAGGACCGATTGGGGGCCAGGTGGCCGAGCACTGGCAGAGGACAGAGAGGGGTCGGCTCGAGGTAGCGCAGCAGCGAAGGCCACAGCCCAGACGGAGGTGGAGAGGTGAACCGGGCCACGCACCAACAGGAACCCTGAACCGAGCCTCGAGGAGCCACTGAGAGGTTTTCAGCAGGAAAGTGGCCCGGCCCAGTGAGATGAGCATTTAGCGGTCACATCAAGGCAGTGAGTGAGGAGGCGCATCTGAGCGGGACAAGCGAGGCGAAGAGAGGAATTTCTTGCAACAGGGTGACAAGGTACAGGCCTAACCCACGATCTGTGCTGAGAGGGACAGAGAAAGGAGACAGCGACCTTGAGCCCATTTCGCATGGTGAATCAGCACCTTGGGTCAGGTGTGCGGAGCAGACGGGACAGTCTCTCATTTCCTCCCAGGCTCTCGTTAGCAAGACTGGGGAGAAACACTGTTAACTGAGAAAAGCGGTCCCAGAGGATAAACAGGAGACGCTGTCACCTCGCCGAGCTGCCAGGCCTCGGTTCTCACAGGCACGGACATGGCGCCGGCAGTAGGGAACCCTGTCCAAGGACCTCTGGATAGCAAGGAATTCACAGAAGTGAGTGTTCCCTATTCAGAAGTTGCCTCTTTAAGGGTTAGCTAATAACAATTAAAAATAACACGCTGTTGAACAGGTTGGGACCTTATAATGTGTAGGCCTTTTAATTCCGCCCGGTCCCTACTGTAAATTTTTCTATTCCAGGGATAATGCAACAGACCATAGCAACATTACATAAAGATATGTACGTGATTAAATGGCTTCTCCAAACACACGGAATCTCTTTTTAAAAACTATTTCAGAAACATCCACTTTCAAAAAACAGATCAGAGGGCTCACCAATAATCTTTAAGCAGCCGTCAGGGTCAAACTCTCCGATGTCTCCAGTGCAGAGCCACCTCTGTCCACTTTCATCTTCAAAGAAATCAGCTTTTGTTTTTGCTTCATTTTTGTAGTATCCCATTGTCACATTTTGGCCACCAATAAGAATTTCACCCCTGGGATGTGGTTTATCGGTATTAAAGTATCCACCTAATAAACACAGAATAACTTACAGTTAATTCAATATTTTTATCCCCATGTGCACCATGTGAAAATTTCAAACTGTTAGTTTCTAAACAGGGACTTACAATTTTATTCCAATTAGAGCTTCTCAAAGGAAATAAGGCAATACGTGAATGAACAAAACTCGATCAACGGAAAACTAGGTGCATTACTAAATATTTAGAAGATTTAGTCCGTATAATTTCAGAATGACTCCAAGTTTAAATTTATTGAACCTTTTCAAATTCTGCTAAAAGACAGCTGAAAAATTACATCTGAGCATTAGCATCTTTATCTTTACTTTGTATGAAAGAAAAAAAAATCCAAACAAATCATAGATAATATGTACATGTTGACAGGATCAAATAAAAAACTTAAAAAGTAATTAGTATTTAAGTGGCATAAGCAACAAATTTTTATGGAATTATAGGGAAAATTTCTCTCTGATAATCTTTGGTTGAAGCCCTCAGGGGAAAAAAAAAGAAAAAACATATAAAATATCTTTAATTTCATAGAATAAATCTTATGATTTTGCTTCTACAAAAGTTAATGATTATTTATAACATTTCTCAAGTTTTGGCATAATTCTTACTTATATTTGTGTAATAAAATAATAAGCAAAATAAAAATTATAATTCTTCAGAATCATCTTTGAAACAAGCAAAATAAATATATTCACGTAGCTCTAGATAAAATATTTCTACTACAAAGACAAAAATGAGCACTTGTGAGGAATTTTATATACTAAAATAAGGAAGAAAATGAAGCACAATTCTAATTCTAAAGCTTAATATTATACAAGTTAATGCTCTCTGGTTAAAATGAGTTTTTACCTTCCTCCCAGTTCTTTAATTTGATTTCACAGCAAACTAATGGCGCTCCCACTCTGCCAGTATTGTAGTCCCACACTAAGATGCAAATGAAAAAAGTATTTGATTACAATAGTTAATAAATGGCTTCATTTTTCTAAATCACCAAAAATGATGAATTATCCCAAAGCTTAGGTATCGTCAGAGAATCCTTAAAAGCAGAAGTCACAAGCTGATGAACCACAGGCTGTGTGGCCCACACTGAGTTTTTCTTTTTGTTTTGTTTTTAATCTGAATTGATTATTGACATTTAAAATTCAAAACATTTTATGTGTAAGTGTAGAATCTCCTGGAACAATGGACCTGCCTTTCCAGCAGGTGCAGTCCCCATTACCGGGGCACGTCTGCTCCAGTCCCCCAGATTCCTTACCCATCACATTTTCTTACATCGGGGCCCACTTGGCTCATTTAAGTAGCTGCCTGGTTCATGAGCTTATAGCCCCTCCCTTAAGGAATAATGGAGCACAATGGTTTACACATATTCCCCTTTGTAGCAGACCCGACAGCTTTGCAGGACAAACCATCCCTCCCATCTTCTCCCGTGTATCACTATTTCAACATGAGACCTGGGATGTCAGTTATGCTATCACGCCCTATTTAAATTCATACAATAAAGAGTTCAAAGCCCAGGCCGGAGATTAAGATTCCAAACTTTCAATAATCTGGGAAAAGAACCCACCACTATTATAAATTCCTATTGCAATTGAGTTTCTTCTTCAAAGATCAAATATCAGAAATGCTGAGATTTAATACTTTACAGAGTCTTACTGGCAACACAGTGTAACTGATTAATCATACAATCAATGTGAATCTTAAAAACAGAAATTAAGGATCCTCGAAAGAAAGGAACCATATGTGTACGTATTTAAGATTGCTTGCGTACCTCCTGCAAAACAAAATTTAGAAGTAGCTTCCAAAAATACATAAAATACAGAGAACATAACTGAAAAAAAGGAAAATACAGAAGTAATGCAAGATAAACTTGGCATAAGAATAGTACACAGAAGTACTCAAGGCAAATAGGGAAAAATCATCAGTTAAGAGGTTTAGTATCTATCAGTATCTAGAAAATACAAAGTAGAAACAGTTCTTCTAGGACTAGGAAGCACATTCTCCCACAGCTGGGACACACGCGACGCTACAGGATTCCCATGGGAACACTCAGGTCACCTCCTCCGCCACATCTTCATGATAAACTCTGAAAATTACGTTCTCTAGACCTGAACCTACTCTCTCTCTATACTTACACAGATCACCACCACCCCCACGAAACATTTCTGAACTTCAGCCTTAATACACATACCTAAACAACTAGACAAAACATGTTAATTTTCTATATAAACAGAAATTTAATAACTGATGTAACAAAATAAATGTATACAATATAGCCAATGCCTGGTACTAAAATTTCTTATCCAGAGTGCTAAGTAGTAAGTAGTTTTTAGTATTACATAGTTTAATGTGCAAAAGTCCTCTAGATAAATTACTGACTATTAGATACACCTACTGCATTCTAAAACCTCCTATCAACCATCAGAGAACACAGAACTTACCATTATTCTGCTACTCAAATAAACAATTTAACCACTCTTTTCCTATCACTCACAACCAAACCACCTGGAGCTGCCCGCTCCGGCCCGACCCTCCACTGTGCGCACTGACCTTCCGTGATCGTTCCGGCTCCAGCAGACTCGGTGAGTCCATAGCCCTGACCAACGGGACAGCAAAAGCAGATATTCATGAATCGCTGTGTGGTTGCGGACAGTGGAGCACCCCCGCACAACAGAATCCGAATGTTTCCACCGAGCAAACTTCGAACTTTCCGGAAAATAAGCCTAAGAAATTAATCAGAGAATCACAGGATTGTAGAACTGAATGGTATTTCCCAAGTCATACAGACTAATCTCCCCATTTTGATATATGAAATGTTGAGATTAAGTGCTTTGTCTAAGGCCACATAGCCAGTTCAACAGGTTCTCTTGAACCACTATTTAAATCTTAATTTTTAGACGTTCAACCAAGTAAAGGACATGGGATTTTCTCTTAAATACTTTTCAAGTAATAGTTGAATTCAAAATTATCAGTTTAATTTTGTACAGTAATGGAAAACCCCTGCTAATGACCAGAACAATTCATTTTATATCAACGTATGATACATGTGATATGAACACTGAAAAATCATACTATATCTTTATACAATTTAGTATTAAAAGCAAATTAATTTTTTGCGTTAGCTTACTGCATTAGAAATGCGTATGTTTGTATACGTCAATGTCTTTTTAAAATTTTTACTAATTCAGGTTCGGAAGTGTTAATTGTTTAAAAATAACTGGTAAATTTTTTAAAAAAGAAAACAATTCAAACATCTAACTGCAATGTTTCTGAAAATACACAAATAAAAAAAAGATTGCTTACTACCTTGATCAAAAGGAGGGTTTTCTAAAGTAACTTTGAAAAAGGCAAAGACCAAGTGGCAATCTTTTTTTTTTTAAATAATTACTCTTAAAAATAATATGAACAGGCTTTACAAAAAAGGTTATATATCATGTTAGAGATAACTAAAAGGCAGGAAAAAAATTATAAAGTTTTAAAAAATGTGTAGCATCTGAAAACCATACTAATATTTCCATAAAAAATATAAATAGCATACTTTTATTTTCTAATTTTTAGGCTATTTAATAAATTAAATTTACTTTATTAGCACCACAAAAACAAAAAATTAACAGTTTATGGTAAGACTGGTCATTTAATACGTTAAACACAAGAAAATCATATTTAGTTGCCATTTTATATTTATATTGAAGTAAATTTAAAAGCAAAAAGAAACTTCCTCAAAATAATTAAAATCATGTGTCCACATAAAATATAAACATACTATTCAATACAATAGAACTGTAAGTGAAATTTTTTTCAAATAACATTGCAATCTTTTTTAATTGCTCATATTCTTATGCAAGATGGATTTTTAAAGAGTCTCTTTGGTTTTGTAAAATAAATTTATTGCTCATTACTATTTCAATTAACAAGGCTATTAATGTGAACAAAATGACTAAATTATCAAGAGGGAGGGCCTTTACTTGCCTGTCACACAGGGGAGTACTACGCCCTTTCGAAATCTGTTCCATTTTGTAATTATAGGCCAGAATAAAGAGATTACGTTGAAAACTACTCATTTCATTCACTTTATTCATGACATTTTTGTAGATCCGATCCATGATTTCCTAGATGTATAAAAATGAGTATACAGTAAATAATGCTATCAGCTGCCTTACACATATTAAAATCTTAACATCAGATTATTGTCAGTATTGAGGCATTTTAAAAGATATATTCTATCAGGAACAAACTTTTAAAATAGCGTCATGGTTAGCTTAAAATTGAGATTTCTGTAAAGACAATTTTTAATAGCAGAAATATATCTAGATGCTCATATGAGTAGTAAAAAAAGAAATGAAAGCTTTAGAGCAGTAATAGCTATCATTATTGATTCTTTATATTGCTTTTCTTGTTTATCTTATTTATTCTGAACTAAAAACTCAACTCACTAAACAAATGAACAACTAACTATATCAAATGGTTTTTAAAATTCTCTTAACTCTATCTCATAAAGACATGGAGTACCACGTTCTCTGCTCACAAGAGGCACGTGGGGTTCTTCTGGCTGGTAGCTGAGTTTCGATGCTGCCATAATCTCCCTTGTCCACACTGCACTTTGATTGGTAGGCCTATTACTATGAAGCAAACTTTAATGACTTCAAAAGTTTTCCTCTACAATTTTAAATTATATTTAATTTTTACACAACTGAAATTTTAAAGTAAAATACGACTAAGAAAACTATACACCTACAGAAATTCCAAAACTGCTGGTCATTTATATTTGACCTTGGAATAACTGTATAATTATGCTTGGATGTGAGCACTTAGGTATCTGACAATAAAATTCCCAACACTGACAAACAAAATCAGAAAGCCACATAGAACTTAAAGAGACAGAAAATCACTGAATCCCACTTCTACTGATCTTACCCTCAGACCCCTCCCCAGGGCTGGTATTATATTGGGGTGCACAGTGCTTCTCAGGTAACTCGAAGGTACACCAACTTCTTTTTTGGGGTGTCTATGCCAGACTGTCCCTGAGGACTCAGGAGGTAAGCGCGTGACTTGCCTATTTAGGAGGAGGTGATCTTAAGCCTCCTCGCCTATCTCCTGCAGGGTTTCAGGGTTCTACTAAGAGCAAACAGATCTCATGAAAATGATCTGAACAAGAAGCTACTTAGGGAAAGGAGCTGATAATATCATACAGATGCTGAAAATAAGAAAAAAAAAAAAAAAGCTAAAGTAAGGCTGAATAAATCCTGCAGAGCTTAAAACAATATAGATAATCGATAAGGAATAAATCCTACATAAACTACCTTGACAACAATATCTTTTCCACTAGCATTTATCCTCTGAAGCAGATGACACTTCTTTAGTACGCAATATTAATTAATGGTCAATTCTTACCGGAACCGCTGCCATTAGTGTTGGCCGCAAAATGGATGTATCCCCTTTGCTTCCTTTTTTTATTTTTGAAGACTATAGAGAGAGAAAAAAAAAAATCTATATAAAGTGATCCTTATTTTAAAAATTCAAAGGAATTCTTAGACCAAAAAGCATATTATAAATTCATCATTTTAATTTACTCATATTCTAATAGGCACTTAAAAGGGAAGTGCTTATTTAAAAATGATTAACTATCATCTTTACAAAATACTGTCAAATTGATGGGGGGAAATGTGTTAAAAATAATTACGATTTTTTAGTATCTGAACACAGACATTTAATTTACCTGATCTGCTAAAGTCTGTGGTGATGAGTAGCCAATGCAGCATCCATGAGAAAGACAAACGAGCTCAGCACTTAATTCTAAAACATGGGCCAGAGGCAAATATCCGATGTAAACGTCTTCCTCTCTGAAAGAAGAGGGAGATAGAAGAAGCAACCATGAGGTGCCGTCTCTGCTGAGAGTGACTGCTATGGGAGCAAGCCTGAAGGGTACGCCAGGGCGTCGATTTGGGAAGAATGAAAGTGAGTGAGAGAGACAGAGAGACAGACACTTGGGGGTGTGAGGGCAAAAAGGACTCCAGCTCAGCCTAAAACTGAGGGGGCAGACACTCTAAGCAAGTGGCCTTGTTTCCAGTCCTACTTGAAGACGCTCATTCATCAAGTATGAGTGTTGCAGAAGCCAAGTGCTAAGGCAGAAGAAATAGGAGTTTGGGGGGAGAAAAATGAAGCGTTCTTTCGGACAGTAGAAATCATCCAAGGAGGAAATGGTCTTTAAAGCCAGTGGGCTGCCAGAGTTCAAATAGAATCCACAGAGAGTTCAAACAGAATCTGCCACTGTCAGCCAGGAAGATTACAGAAAGAAGAGAGTCCTGTTCTGAGAGTTAAATTGAATTATATCTCATATAAGAAAATGTACATGCATGTATGTGAGTCTATTTCAAGAATGGTCCCCATTCCCTAACTATGAAGGGCAACTGAGGCAAATTCACAAAGGAACTGTTGCTCTTAATTTTTTCTGAAGGCTATGCACACATGACAAATTTCTTCACCACCAAATCCAATTCCACAGTAAGCAGTATGTGTACACGCACGCATGGGTGTGTAATTTCTGTGCACAAGGGCATCAAAAATATCCAACCACTGCACCGGATCAGCCATCGGCATATTGATCCCGTCTCTGGGACCCGTCCCTTTTCAGTCCCTGGAGGCCCATCTGGTCTGCCCCACCAGTCTCCGGCGCCGTGATCTCCACCCCATCCTGCTACTAATGGAGTGTGACTGAATAGAGAACCTCAGTAATCGTGTACCGGATATATTAAGTTATTTTGTTCACCTGAATTTTAACACATTTAGGTATAAAAATGACTATAGAAGTAACAACACCAACTGATTTAAATTAAGGGATTTGTCGGTTAAAATTTGCAGTTTTAAGTAAAAAAGTTAACTATTAACGGTGATATCTATAAACTGCATTTTAAACTTCATGACTATAACTGTTCTGTAATTAATTTTAATGTTCTTTTTTGAAGGGAACGCCTACTGTAAATACACTCCAAAGGACTAACTGCTAAATAACACACAGTAATGTAACGACAGACGTAGACACCGCACCGCCGCGCATGCGCGCATCGGGCCAGGAGGACGCACCCCAGGCGCGGAATCCGTTCCGCCATCCCCGTCACGCCAGCAATGATGTTGCCGTGGGAGATCATGACGCCCTTGGGCAGCCCCGTGGAGCCGCTGGTGTACATGATCACTGCGATGTCTGTCGGCGCTGGTTTGCTCTGAGGTCTGTTTTCTGTATCAGAGGAAAAAAAACGCACTTCTAAGAAATTTAGCCATATCGCCAATTTCTTCATAATCATTTATTTGTTAACTCAATGCAACAACTATTAATTGTAATCATACAAACGTCAGCAAAACAGATCAAGTCCCTGCATATAAGGGACATATATTCTCTTGAGACAGACAAGCATATAAACCTATAATATAGTAAGAGCTATGAAGAAAAATGAAGCAAGACAAGGTGAAAAGATGAGAGAAGCTATTTAGATGGAAAAGCCAGGAAAGGCCTTTCTGTAGAGTTGCTATTTTAGTGAAGACCTGGGTAAAGTGAGAAAGTGGAAAATAAGCAAGTGCGAAGGCCCTGAGGTAAGACTGTGCTTGGCACTGGTCCAGACCAGCGAGCAGTTTGGGGGGGACAGTGAGAAAGAGGGGGAAGTGGCAGGAAATGAAGGCCGCGACCACCTCACGTAGAGCCCGAGGCCACGCTAAGGACTTCGGACTTCACTACGGGGTGGAAAACACCGTTGTTTCAAAGAGGGGGGCTTGCCCTCATCTGTGACAGGATCACTTGGGCTGCCGTGTGGCTACCTAACTTAAGAAAGGAAGGAAAGGAGGTAGGGAGGCAAAAGGCTATGCCAGCAATTCAACTAAAACACAGGGTGGCTGGACTAGGGTACCCAGGCATTTGTAGAAATTGTCTCTGCCACCTAGTGGTAAAGTTAACTTGGCTACACTCAAAATCCTGGATCTATGTCCTCCATGTGCACATGCCTAAGGACAGTGGCCAACATCCTACCGAGGTGACACAGTACACAAAGAGAAGTGGGGTCTGGATGGTACTGTTGATCTGCCTGAATTAATCTTGGAACTACCCAAGGCGAGGCAGCCCCTTGCAACCCCTGTGTGGTCTGAGCTGGTCCTGCTCGTGGCTCCTGCTTCACCAAGACCTCCTTTCCCTTGGCTTCCGTGAGCTACACACGCTTTCTTTCTTCCTCTCTGACCCGTCCTCGGTGGCCTCTGGAGGCACCATCCTCTGTGGGTGGCCTCATCTACTCCACAGCTATAATGAGAACCTAACTGCTTCCAACTGCTAAATCTCTTAACCCCAAACTTAACTCTAGAGTACCAGACTTGTGGAGGCCACTCCCCAACAGATATCAACATCTGAATGTTCCACCGACACCTAACATTCAAGATGCTCCAAATTAATGTCAGCGTAGCCCCGTTCCCGAGCTGAGCCAACATGTACTTCTAATTCATCACCACGTTTCCAACTGTAAAGGAAAAACAGCCCCAGCACCCCAGTGGCTGTTTGCGAGAGCCCTAAACTCCAGCGTGCTAACAATTTTTAGACACTATTTGAAAGTAGGAACTTCCAGAGTCACAGGCCTCAGTGTGCTGGTTGGAGGATGAAACCTTGCCCCCTCTGGAAAAGGCAGCGTTGGAGCAGGGTTACAGAAGAGGAGGGGTCTAAGGCTCGCCTCTCGATCTGTTAACACAGATGATTCACAGAGGCCAAGTTTAATGGCATCATTTATGAAGCTAAGTTCAAATTGTTTAAAACCATTAAAACAAGAAAACAGAGAAACTGTATAATGTAAAGCGCATTTTAAACTAATGTCAAATAAATGCTACTTTTAGAACATTCATATATTGTTTGTATTTTTCCTTAAATCTCTTTAAAGGGTAGATGTAAGTGTATCTAAAATGACCTTATACTTCCCCAAGCGATGGTCAGGAAAACTGGTATGTCCCTTGACTTTAACTTTAGGATCAAATATTTGGAATGAATCTGGAGAACATGGTCACCACAGAACATATCCAAGGAACTGGGGAGCTGTGACATACCCGTGCTGGCCTTGGCTCCCAGAGCCTGCACTGCGGCCATGGTGTGTACGATGACGCCCTTGGGGAACTCAGACCAGGTTGGTGGCTTGCCATCGACAGTGACGATGTGCCGCAGACGTGGGACTAAAGAAACTATGTCCTGGAGAAACACAAGCATTCGTCATGTTCTTCATCATTCTTCGTGAAACCGCTCAGCAAATAATCCAGGACACAAGAAAGGTAGTTTATCGTATTTACTGAATTATTAATTTCTTGCCTCAAAAAAGGAAGGAGGGGTACGCTGGTATAAGTATCACTTTTTTAAGATGGAGAAATAAATATTGGTCTGAAATTTCAATTACTACTTTATAGCATTAGATTTATTGTGTGTACCTTGTTCTTCAGTAAATCTTTTATTTCCTCACAAAATGGGCATGTAAATATAGGCTGCCCGAACTATGTGGCCAAATCTCTCCTGTTTGTAAGAGACTAATAAATAAATAATAAAGTACAGGGGAAAGGGGAAGGAATTCACTTATAAACTTGTAAATTTAAAAAAAAAAAATCAGAAGTTATTTTCATGGGCGTTGTCTAGAGACTGCAGAAACCCCTTTTACCTACAGTTTCATAGTCTCTTTTTTCCTTTAAAAAATTCTAAACACTCATAACCACTCAATGCTTCAGTAAAATAAATGAATTACTAGCTTAAAAATAAACCTTCAAAATTACAAATTTATTGAAAACAGAGTAGAAAATAGATGAGCACAGTAAAGAAAAGTTATAATCATTTCACCGTAGACACAGGCATATGACCAGTCTGTTAACTGTCTGCACTACTGACACATAATTACATACGAAATCCACTTTTTCTTTTCTAAAGGAAAGTAATAAAATTATGATATTCCTAAAAGTTTATATAGACATTAAGGATTTTAAAGATCATAAAAGAACTAAGTATCAATAATACAGCTCATGACACTGGAAATTCTAAAGTATCAGACAGTTATAATAACTCCGGGCCTCACCTTCAACTTTGTCTGTAACAGTTCTTTACTAGTAATGATGTTGGTCACCTCTGTTTCATTTAAGCCATGAACAATTGCTGGACCTCCCAGAGTCGCATATAACGTAACAACTACAGGAAAAGAAGGGCAAGTTAAACATTCAAACATTTCACGGGAGCAGTAAATATAAGCAAAGGCTCTGAAAGCAGACGTGAATCATAATGGAGCGTACTGACCTTAAATCATTAGGGCCATAGTTTATGGTCTAACTGTGCTGTATTTTTCTAAATTACTTTAATAAACTAATCAACATTATGCCTACTCACACTTTCCTAATTTCCCCCAAGATTTGTTACTTTAAAGTAAAAACTTTTTAATTTTCTTTTGTTTTACCTACAGGTGTTACTCTGGGACTTTCATATTGGAAGGAATTATATCTGACCTATAAAATGTCAAAGTCTTACTTGGTACTAAAATAGGAAAAAGAAAATATACCAGTAGGTAACGCGCTGAAGGTCAGATTTCAGTATTACACATTAAGAAAAGAGCATGAACAAGCATCAGTATTGCTTATTCTAAAGTAGAAAAATCTAAAGAAAAACATTCTTAGAAATGTTGAAATTAAATAACAATAATGTGGATTTTTACTTGCTTTCTAGCTCAAAAACGTTAGACTTAAGTGACTTTCAGAGATGACAATTATTTTAAAGCTTCTCGAAAGAAACATTTTGTAAACTTACACCTGTGAAAACAAAAAGGTATCCCAGTTCAAACAAAGCAAGCAACCAACCAACCCAACAAACAAAACCTGTGGAGGCATTCACAACAAGAAATCTGATCAAAACAGCTTTTCTGTTTCATGTGAAGAATAAGGCATTGTCCCCACCTAACATCACGTTTTGGCACTGAGGCCTGGACTACCGCACAGACGGGGTTGCGAGGACCGCCACTCAAACAGCTAATAACACAGCAATTTTGTCATTTAACGTGGCGCCTAGGTCCAGTGCTGGAAGGTTTTAGAGTTCAGTGGCTATACTGATAGGAGCAGCGTAACAAAAGGACGCTAATTCAAAGGGGAATTCCTGAGACAGGATAGCAGAGCAACGGCCCTTAGGAGGAGGCACAGTTCCTGAGACCTCGAAGGTCCTCTATTAACAGGATCAGGTCCCCTCACCACACTACACAGACTGTCCCATGTGGTCCACAACGGGTTCCCTGTTCAAAGCAGACCAATAGGTCTAAGTTCTCCACCGACTGGATGCAAGATGAAAATTAACATCAGAATTTTCATCTCTTAAGAATGAAGTATTTATAATAAAAGCGAGTATCATCTCCCCCACAATAACAAAAGTCTCCTCCTCCAGAAGATAAAAAAGCCTACTTACGCTGAAAATTATACATGAAGCATGCCTGTGCAGCGATCATCCATTCGGCCCTGGTTTCACAGAAGATGGCAATGTTGGTCTTTGGTTTCTGACCCAACGCCTGTAAGCCATTTCCAAAATTAAAAGCTCTAATGAAGACATCTTCATAGGAGAGCCAATTATAGTGTCCGAGAATAACCTGATGAAACAAACAAAAAACATATACACAACTTCCGGTGTAACCAAAATATTAACTGCTAGAAAACCAGGATGTGTTCTAGATTTTGAAAGGCCAGGACGTTATATCTCCATGTCGTTAAACTATTTTTAAACAAGAAGCTAGGCAGTGAGTGGCATGGATGGATCTTGAGATAATCATGCTAAGCAAAGTAAGTGAGACAGAAGTTGAAAAGCACATGATATCGCTCATATGTGGGATATAAAACTGAACAAACAAACATAATGAATAAACTGAGACTCATGGACACAGACAGTGGATTAGTGGTTACCAGAGGGAAGGGGGAGGAGGCTGGTAGGGTAAAAGGGGCCAAATAAGTGGTGACAGAAGGAAATCTAACTAACTCTGGGCAGTGAACACACAGTGCAAGACGTATATGACTTTCTGTTGAATTATACACTTGAAATTTATTTGATTTTGTAAATCAGTGTACCCCAATAATTTTTAATTCTAAAAAAGCTAGGGATCTATGGCCATGCTACCCTGAACACGCCTGATCCCATCTGATCTCGGAAGCTAAGCAGGGTCGGGCCTGGTTAGTACTTGGATGGGAGACCACCTAGGAAGACCAGGTGCTATAGGCGTAAAAAAAATAAAATTAATTAATTAGTGAATTAAAAATTTTTAAAAAGCTAGGAAGTGGGTTTCAAGTGAAAAATCTATTTTGAAAATCAGCTATTGTGTGATATCTTCTATAACTATTCAAATTTTATGCTAAATCTTCAACTGTAATTTTTGTGTGGTTCCTCCCCCCTCAAATATTCAGTTTGATGGGATCAACTTCCTGGCCCAATGGTCATACACTAATAATTCATTTATAGATTTTATTTACTTAAACAGTTTAGATGTTAGTTCAAAATTTAGCCTAGTACCAAATACAACTAATACCAAAATTTTACGTTCCCTTTTCTTATGAATTCCTGAATTTCAATAACAGATGCTAAAATATGATTCACAAACAGAAACTGGCGTGTCCCAAGCTAATAGAAATATTTACTGCTGTTCAGTTTGAATTGCTGTATCTAATTCTGGATAAGCGAAGTAAACAAGTCTATTTCCACAACCAGGTGGTAAGTTCTACTATGCATCAGAGTTCCTCTGCGGAAGCCTTCAACACTCACTAGCACACTGGATGTGCAGCACGTCATCTGCACTTGCCAAGTCCACCATGGTAACAATCTCCTTCTCAACTGCTTAACATATTTTTGTCTTTTAGGAATTTTCTCTACCTTAGATCAGACTATTAAGTCCTCAACTACATAGAGATTGGATAAAAACCTCCTCTCACTGCAAAAATATACAGATAGTTCCCAAGCATGGCTGTGTCATCACACACCTTAAAACCATTTTCAAAAATGCATACAATGTTTAAGAGATTTCAAGAAATAGGTTGAAAATAAAAATGGGGAAAAAAAAGGATAAATACTGCCCTCTAGTGTCCGACTTCATAATGAACTTAAGAAATACTTATATTGATAAGGCAATTGTCTTTAAAATGCTTATTTAACCCTAGTGGTCCCAAACTCTCACCTTGCTCTGCACCCCCACGAAATGCTCACCACGGGGAGCTCCAATGACTTCAAAAGGAGCTCTGTGGGGGTGAGAAGACAGATGAGAATTTGGCCGAAATGTGCAGGAACTGCATTATAATTATTAAGAATTTTACATTCCAAAGCATGAGCTGCCTCCTCCTACATTCTAGAATCTAAATGTCACACTTTAGAAGTTTCAGAGGATATGTGATCTGAAAAGGCATTAGATACATAATCCAAATATGAAAATCTATGTGATGGTGCCACCGTGTGGCAAGAAATCAAATCATGGGTTTAATTCAAGGATAATCAAAACCTGAGTTTCATTTAATTCTTTAAATCATTGAATCGTCTAGTTGTGTTCTCCCCCATAAATATTACATTTAAAGGACTCCCAATTTTATCTGACTTGGCCTGGGAAAAGTTTCTAATCTTAACTTTGTCCCTATGATGAGCCCAACCTGAGATTAAAAGCAATTTATTTATTCCCTGCCTAGACTGCCAGAACACCACTACATACCCAACTTTATTAAACTGAGAATCACAGAGCTCACCCCCCCCAGTGACCCTGTTCCACTTCCTCTCCCCTTCTGAAATGGCTATTTAAAATCTTCTCTCTACTCAAATGGCCTCTACCTCCTCCTTCCCTCTCCACTCCCAGATGATAACATCTCATACTTTGCTGAGAAATTAGAAATTAAACAGAAACTCCCTTATCTTCCTACCATCTCTTTAATAACCTGCACACATCTGTACCCAAACCTCTGCGGCCCCTCATGGTATGACAATGGTCAAAGTGTCCCTGACAAAAGCCAAACTCATAAGGACTTTGCTTCAAAGAGCTCCCCAAACTGCCATCTCTAGCCCTGACCACCCCACCCCTTGGATATCCATCCAACTTACTTTCTACCTGATTATTCACCTAGGATGTCTACCAGATGTGCCCCAAAGCAGCCATTTCCTTCTACCTCCACCGGCCATCCTAGTCCGTCTCTCCCCTGAACTAATGAATGCTGACTGGCCAACTTGCCATCCTGATTCCCCTACGGTAGTGAGTGGTTTTTTAAAAAATATAAATCGGCTTACTCATCTGCAGTGTCCTCCCTGTCCAGTAGTAATGGAGTCCAATCCTCACCTTGGCCTATAAGGCCCCAAGGGACCTGGATGTTGCAGGTCTCTGTGCTCATCTCAAGCTCTCCTCCTCTGACTCATTTCCTGCAAACAGAACTGTGTCCTTTCTGTCCTTCAAACAGGCTAAGCCAAGGCAGGAGCCAGGATCAGGCAGGAAGCAAGAAAGGCGCCCGGGCACAGAATTTCAGGGGGTACTGACTCTCAGGGTCGGAATGCCTTCTTACACTCTGCACCCTTAAGCGCCTCACCCGACCGGGCTCGTCCCTGTGTGAGAGCCACCGCCCCATCCTGTCCCACTGCACACGGGGCTCGTTACCCAGACCTTCGCAAAGTTGGCTCCGGCTGCTGTTCAGGCCTCCACTGGGCCATAACCTACCCGGAATGGCTATATTTCATCTCCAGTCAGCTGTATTTCTTCACAGTAGTTATTAACTGTTAACTCATTTATTGTCTCTTCCTCCTTACAAATATAAGATCCGTGAGAAGAGTAACCTGCGTGTCCAGTTCATTACCGTATCTCTGGTGCCGACAACAGCACCTGGCACATGGTAGGCACTCAGCAATTATTTGCTAAATGTGTAGAATGGGGGGTATAATTAAACACAGCCTCACTTCACTCTGGGCCTTTAAGGGGTCTTCTCTCTCCTCTGGCAGCTGCATTTTTAAAGAGATTGCATCAAAAAAAAAAAAAATCCATATCCGTCTCATCATTTCACTCCCACAGCTACTTTTGTTCTGATCGCCGTGCAATCGCAAATACCCTTTGCCTACCACCTCTTAAGTATCCTGACCCAAGACGCAGGAAAATGAATGCTTCGTGTGGCTATGGGAGTGCCTAAGGTGGAGCCTCTGAGCAGCTTCTTCATTTGTAAACTCACTTTGCTCTCACATTTAGTTTTCTGCTTTTATTCCACGGCGGGTTCGGGTGTAACATACACGTGTGTAATGTCAATGTTATCACTCAGACTATCGCTGTCGGGGACACAGGAACTTAACTTACTCTGTGTGGGAACCTATAACATCAGATGTCTGATAATGCTGATGATGAGGGTCTCTGACTTCAAAAGAAAACTACAAAAATAAAATGGAGCTGACATACAGAACAGTCTATAAAATAAAAACATACAAACACTTAACCGTCAGGGCCCTGAAGAATGAGACAGTCTAATAGAGACCAAGTTTTCGAGACACTGAGAGTTTAACCTCTGGACACCAGCACTCTTTTTTATTTTTTATTTTTTTTACTTTAACCATTTAAAATGGAAATATTTCAAAATTACACACTTCCTGCCTTCTTCGGCAAAGTATACCTGACTTCATTTAGCTTCTCTCTCTGTAAATGAAAGTCATTATAAGCCAATTATTGTAGGGAGGCAGAGAAAGTGAAAATATTCGAGAAATCAGGATGGTTGGTAATAACCGCAGATGACGATGAGGACTTTCACTATCATTTACCATGGGGGAGTGTTAGCTTATTAAACTCTCACAGGAACGCTGACAATTCTCGTTATCCCTATTTTGCCCAGAAAAGGATAACTTTCTCAAAGTCACACAGCTATTAAGTGACGAGACCAGAACATGAACCAGGCAGGCTCATTCCAGAATGTAAGTGTTAGTCACAACCAGGCAGGCTCATTCCAGAATCTAAGTGTTAGTCACAATGCTTGACTGCTCCTGGGCAGGTGAGCAGGTGGCCTGTAGGAGGGGACAGGAGCGAAAGCTGAAGACTTGTTAAAAGAAAGGGTGGGGGAGAGGGGGGTGGCTGTAAGTGGGGCGGGGGGGCGGGGAGCGGGCAGAGATCAAACTCCTAGTTTTCCGCCTTGAGCATTTTGGTTTGTGGCAGTGCCTTTAATAAATGGGGACCCGGGAGAGGAATGCATACGGAAAAACCAAGAGTTCTGTCAGGAAGAGCAATAAAATAACCAAATCACAAATCCTGGCCAAGAGATCGGCCATTATAGAAAGCAATTATGATGTCAATGTCCTAACAAGTAAGAAAATAAATATCATACACATATGCAAATGTGACTGCAGCAAAAAATAACACAACAGTAGGCACTGAGCAAGAAGAAAAGGAAGCCAAGTCAACTCCCAGGAACAGAAATGAGCATGTCTACGATCTTTCTGGATCTTTCTGGATCCCTTTAGAAGGTTATAGTGAAATCTCTTTGTAAGCACTATCATCACAAGATTCTTTCTATTTTCTTCTAATGTGTATAAAACGGAAGAAAAAATTTTTAAATGTTTCTAGTAGTTAGATCACAATGTTTAAATCAGCTTTGTGCTCTTTTCCATTTCAGAAACAGAAATGTAAAATTATTTTATTCTTTGCAACTTTGTTCTATTTCGGGTACGCGTATTTTAGAGACGCTGTGGAAACCAATCATTTCATTGTTCTTCACTTCAAAAGACAGTGGAACAACGCGTTTCCTGCTGGGAAGGTGGCAATCAGGAGATGCTGACTGACACACATTCCAGGTGCTTGACTCTGCTACGGTTTTATAAAACCACAAGAGACTTTAAATGATGGGCCAACAGTCCTGAAAAAGCTTGCCAAGACTCAAGAACACTGCGCCCTCTGCTTCTCTGCCTTTTGTTTTTCTACTTGTGACCCCTGGAGAGAGACCTGCCTTGGTGAAGTTGACGCCACCCTGTCGGCCACCCCACGGTGGGCATAATTAGAGGACAACCCTCACCAGTGCCTTTCCGCTTCCACTTCTCTTCCGTTGGGAGCTCAAAACAGACTTTTAGGGTAGGATGGAAACAAAGCTTCAGAGTTCGTTAACGGGAAATAAAGGTTTGTGCACTTTTGTTTCAGCCATGTCAGATACATTCTAGGGTTAATCCCCAAAGCTCAGCCCCTCAAAACAGGGAGGAAAGTTTTCGATGTTGCTACATCATTCCGAAACTATTAAATACTTCGTCAAAAACACGTTTGCACTAGACTGTTAGAAAGCACTGTGCTTAGAAGCCGCAAGGCCTAAGCAATCCCACTCTTACATCTACGTGCCAGTTGTGAAAGGTCCCCTTTTCACTGTCCTGTCATAGCAGATGCTGTTACTGCCGCAAGACAATGGATGGGAACAAGAAACCAAGAGGGGAAAAGAAAGACCAGCTTGTTTAACACATGGCTGAGATTCCCACTGTCCGCTCTGCAGACAAATGCCCACAGCTGCTACGCAGACCAAAAGAAGCTAACGTCTTAGATAACCAGTGGTGAGCATACTTTCTTCCTGAGGAAAACTAACAGCAAATATCTGCTTCATTTATTATACACAAAACCTAAAAGTTAATTTCACACAAGAAAAGTATAGTATGTCTTCCATATGAGTTTAAACAAAGACTTCCAAAAATCTGCTGAATCACAAATGCCGATTTGATGGTGAATGTCAGCAACGGCAGACCTTCTGACTGTAATGTAGTACAGAAAAACGCCGATTAAAAATCGTTTTCCTCACCTTCTAACTTTTCTATTTGAGTTCAAATATATCTTTGTTGAATAAACAATGACTATAAAGGCACCATGGTCAGGAGAGGGAAGAAAAAGCCATGTGAACACATACACACAACACGCACACACAACACAAATGGCTTTCCTTGTGTCCACTGTTATCTGGCCATACTTAAGGAACACTTATGATAGCTCTGAGATTTTATTTTGTCCTAATTATACTGATACCTGAATTAAGAAGGAATTTCAAATTCACCATATTTTTCTCCATTTTAAAAACTTGGGGATTCATTTGCTGCTATCAGTATTGAATGACTGAAGAATAGTACTAGCCCCATAAAAATCCCTATAATATGTGTGGGATACTTGAGAAAAGTTAATCTTCCTGCTAAAACAGGACTTCTGTTATATATGCTTAGATTAAAAATAAGAGAACCCAATCTTTGAATTCAAATACCATTAGATCAAAAGACAAAAGTGAATGTGTTTTACAGATACTATGAGAAGCACAGAAGAGAAGGCAGAGGAGTAGAAAAACTTAGTACCTAAAAAACACAGTGTTTTTGGTACCTTTTACAACTACCAGATCTCTCAAAAACAGAATCAAGGATGGTGTGCCATAAAAAGTAGCAACTAAATATGACACAAATCAAACACCACTATGATAAAGCGTTTTGCAAATGACAGTCTATAGGCTCCAGAAGAATAACCAAACGTGTTTAGCTATGACTTCAATTTCTAGAAATGTGCTATGAACTCTAGCTAGCTCTTAATTTAGCAGAAAAAATTCATTTAAGTGAGGCAAAATTAATCAGTGAAAGAAATATAGAATATGCCTTAAAAGTAGAGTGACCAAAACTACTTCTGAGATTTAAGGAGGAATGATTAGTGTCAGAATGACAAGTATAAATCAGGACCATTCCAGGCAAAACAAGGTAAAAGATCACTATTTAAATTGAGGAACATTTACAGATTTTTGTCTAGAGTTAAAACAATGTCTATAATTTCTGAGCGTTACTGACACTAACTTGCTTCATGTTTAAAAGGAAAGGACTGTGAATTCGAATGGCGAGGGCCAAACCAAACGTAATGGGTATTAAGGAAGTCCAACAACAGCCCCCTGGCCCTGCGGTGGCTGGTGGCCTCTGAGTGTTTCCACCCCACCGTGTAATTATTTGGACTCTCCTCCAAAATCTGAGTTCCTTCGTGACTGACAGAAAAAGGCAGCTGGAGTCACCACATAGTTAGGGAAAAAGGATAAGGGGAAAACAACTTTGACTAAACAGGTATTAAGCCTATAAACTGACCAATTTATCAACCAACTACAGACCTTACTGCCTCAAAAAAGTTTTACCTCCGATATTTACCTACTGGAGTTTCAAGGACTGCTGATAACGAAGCCAGGCCATGTCTATACTTATGTGCACACAAAGCGGGGCGGGGTGTTCTAAGGAAAGTCACCTCACAGGGTGATCTGACCAGGAATTCCTAAGTGGGCAGGTCACGTGGGTAGTCATGCCCAGGCCCCTAACTTTAGTGAGAAGTTTTAAGCCCTGTGCACTGTTCTTGTGCATCTAGGTTAGCACACCTTTGAAATGCCAGAAGTAATACTCTTTGAAGGGATATTAACCCTCCAAAGAGCACATAATCTTATTAACTTTCCTGTAATCCAATCCCCGCCTTGCTTTCTCTCACAGCCATGTAATCTCCCCTACAATCCCTCCTTAATCTCAAATGCGTAAAAGAAGCTGCAAAACTGTTGTTCTCCAGCGCATTTGATATTTTGCTCCCTGGCGTTGTCATCTGTTGGGATACAGTAAACTCATAAAAACTTTGTACAGGTTTAGGTGTTTCTTACACTGGCACTTAGTACACTTCATCTGCTGCACTACTCCATCGTCTAAGTCTGTATACACCCCGAATTTTTCCCATTGAAATCCCAATAGTGACATAATAATAAAAGCTAGAACAGTTACACTAGGTGCCATGAACTGTTCTATGCACATTGTGTGTGTGAGTATGTGAACATACATTCACGTAATCCTCTCAGCCACTCTGAGTGCTGGGATTAGCTTACGGGGTGTGGAGCAAGACAGCCTGGGTTCTAGTTCCAGTTCACGGCTTGCTGGCTGTAATGTCCCTGGGTAGGTTACCCACCTATCTGCCCCTGTGTCGTCATCTGTAAAGTAAGGATGCTCATACCGACTCATAGGGCTATTAAGTCTGAAACAGGATGATATATGTATAGCTCTTACAACATCATGGCTCAAAGAAATGCTAATATCGGCAATGATATTTATCTCCATATTATAGAAAAGAAATTGAGGCAAAGTTGTTAAATAACTTTTCCAAAGTCACACAGCTAGTTAAGTGGAAAAGCTGAGATTCGAACCCATCATCTGCATCTGGGGTCCAGGCTCTTAACCACTATGCTACACTGCCGCTAAGGATGTCTTATCTAATTTCAAATAAACAATAGCAGCTTCTTCTATATTTGTGAAAAGAATTTTTTTTAAACCATGCAACTCCCACAACCAAAGGACCAAGACATTAGGTGACCAATGGAAGCTACGCTAAAATCCGAAATAGCAGGTCCCACCCCAAAACCCAGAGCAATCTCAAGCACAAACAGGTGCTTCTGGAGCTACCAAGAGTTTTGAGTTTCATGCCCCAATGGCCCTAGACATTCTATTCCCAGTCCTGGCAGACACTGAGGGTCAGACGTGCCCCCGCAAAGTGGGTATTCTCGGTGTCTTTGCGAAAATTCAGGACAAATGAGGACCGGAGTACAGAAAGAGATTAGAGCGCAGTCTAGCTGCCTTCCTGTGGAGAGCGGATTGCAAGCTGACGAGGTCCTTCCTTGCCATCTGTGAGGCCAGCCAAGGGTTGCCTCGCCTCAACGAACCCTCCTAAGACTGGGGAGGTACAAATTATTCAGGGAACAATGCGGTGTTGCTCCGAGACGGGGAAGTACGCTCACAGCCGCGAACAGACTGAACGGCAAAAGGTCATTAACAGAATATGGGTTAGGGGATTGTGCCAAAGATGATCTGATCCGAGCCAGCAACTGTATGCTCTGAGGTAAAAGCAGCCTGCAAAAATGAAACTGCGCCACTGCTCCGTCCTCAGTGGACGGTGGTCCTCCCGAGCCCACCTTTGTCTCTCTCTTTCTTTTCAGCATCTCCCACTGGTCCCACTCAGGTATGAAGCTGGACCTGGCACTTTCCCACTCTGTTTCTCCTGCCACATCAGCAAATGCCAAAGGAAGCAGGCCGTGCTTGTCCCTCGCCGCCTTTTCTAAGGGTACATTTTATGCAGAGGAAAGTCAAAGGCAATGAAAGGTTACTTTACCTTTTTAAAAATTTTTCCATTTGGTTGTACTTCATCTTCCTCATTTAAAACTTCGCGTGTTCCCAAGAGTTTTTTGTTCTTGAATTTGTTTTTTGCATACATAAAAACTTTATCTAGTGTATCACATCCAGGGTATAATACTGAGGCCAAGCCATCCAAACTGTTAATAGATCTGTATGCAGACTCAGGTTTGGAATTTACGGGCTTTGCTTTAATTCGGTTTGATTTTTCTTCTCTTGACTCAGACAAAAAATAATATGGAATGTATGTTAAAACGGTATAAAGTGATATTATAAAATGTATAAAATATAAAAGAATGGGGTTGATGGTCTGTTTGAGCTTCATGGCAGATGCTTTTGAAGATACGTGGTTATTCATAAGTACTCAAAAAACAGAATTAACAGATTTCCGTAAGAATCTAGAAAGAAGAGAAAGAAAGACATTAATTCGAAATCATTTGTTAAATAACTTTAAAGAAAATTTTTCATATCAGATAACCAAATGAAGATTTTTTTTTCCCATTGAGCAGCAGCTAAAATACTGGCCTGTCTATTCCTATTTCTAAGAGACTTATTTGTACCATAGCTATTAATAATGGAATTACCACAGAAAACTTTCCACATCATTCTGTAAACAGGTGGCTTTTCCAACCTAATCCCAGTTCTCCACAAACACCTCCACTGGCAAGGAGCGGGTAAGCCAGAAGACCTACAAAAGAATGGAGACCGAAAATATACCCATTTCCTGTTCTCTAGTGTCTCGTTAGGTTTAAAACGGCTAGCACATGCATCTCTGCCACATTCTCCTCCCTCGGGGCCCAAGAAGCTACTGCGGATCACTGCTCTCCTTCCCAGTAAGCCATACTCACTCTAGGAGCAACTCAAGCTGCAAACAACATAAATTCACTTCTCATAGTGGTTCTAGACATTTTTTCAATTTAGGCAGATTAAACTGTGAATCAAGAAGGCAGTAAACTTTGGTCATTTTATACTTTTCATTCCTCAGATTTACTGAGAACCTACTATGTACCAGATACCCTTCTAAGTGCAGGGAATATAACAGTGAAAAGTCTAAGTCTCTCCTCTCTGAAACCTACACATTCGTGGGAGAGGCGAACAAACACAGTGTGCACGCACACAGACTAGGCTGTGGCCTCAGAGGAACTTCACTGAAATAGGCCAGCCAAGTTACTGAACAAATAAACAAGCATAACACGACACCACAAGAAGCTGTGGAAAAGGGGAAGGGGAATCAGAATTTGGAATTGCTATAAAATATCTAAAATGTCCAGTTTAAAATAAGAAGTTATCAGGCATACGAACAAACAGGAAAGTATGACCCAAACATACACAGCAAGGGAAAGCGGGCAACAGAAACTGTCCTTCAGAAGACCCAAATGTCAGACTTAGCAGACAAGACATCAGAGTAGCTATTATAAATATGTTCAGAGAACTAAAGGAAACCACGCTTTAAAAATTCTAAGTCCAGTTCTGCAATTTTATAAGATAAGGAACACTCCCACATTTGCCCATGCACAGCTAGTGAGAAGCCAAGACTCCCAAATGAAGCCCAGGCTGTCACCATTTCAAGTTGTCTTCTGTGACAACATATGCACAGTACTCTGGAGAATGAGCCCATAAGATGCTGGATTTTTGCCAGAAAGGGCATGGGGGTAGCCACTGAGGGTTTCTGCAGAGGAAGATGGTACAATAAAACAGATGGCCATGCTACTTCCAAGACTAAGAGCTACCAAGAATACATACACCTTAATAACGCAGGAGAATAATGTTATCTCATTAAGGACTCTCTCTGAAATTTCATTTTGTATGTTTGTGTTTTAAATTAAAAAATGATATTGTGATAAAAAAAAAACTATCTTTATCCACAGATATGATTGTACATATAGAAAATCCTAAGTACTCCCCTAAAAAAAAAAAAACGAATAAAACAGTTCAGCAAAGGTTACAGGAGGTAAGATGAATATCCAACAATCATGTTTCTACACACTAGCAGCGACTGATCAGAAAATGAAGTTCAGAAAAGAATTATATTTATTATAAGACTATAAGAAATACTACTTAGGATTAGATATAACAAAGTGCAAAATTTGTACTATGAAAACCACAAAATGTTGTTTAAAGATATTTGAGACCTAAATAGGAAAAATCCTGTTTATGGATTGTAATACTAAATATTGTTCAAATGGCAACATTCCCCAGACTGATGTACAGATTCAACACTTAATCCTTACCAAAATCTCTGCTGACTTTCATATAGAAATCTGTAAGCTGATCCTAAAATTAGCATGGAAATTCAAAGTAGCCTGAAGAGCCAGAATTTAATTTTAAAAAAGAACAAAGCTGGAAGGTGCATACATCTTGATTTCAAAACTTACTACAACACAACAGTAATCAACACAGTGTGGTACTAGTGAAAGGAAAGACACATAGATCAATGCAATAAAATTGAGGATCAACGATCAACTCTTATACTGTGGATAACAGATTTTCAACAAATGGCAAGAGAATTCAGTAGGAAAAGAATAGTCTTTTCAAGAGACAGTACCGAAACAACTAGGTATCTACATGTAAAACAACAAAGATAGACCCCTTCTCTTATACCATACAAAAAATTAACTCAAAATGAACCACGTAAGAACTAAAACTATAAAACTAAGTACTAATCAGGAAGAGTACAGTAAAAGGTAGAGGCTGGTTTCTTCTTGGACCAAACAACAACTTATGATCTTAAAGTCTGGGGGAAAGGAGGGGAGAGAAATGGAGATTTTGTATAGACGATACCACATAGTTTGAACATGCACCAAAAGCAAAAAGCAGGTGTGTTGATGAAACAATCAGCCACCCACGTAGAGCAGGGTGGGGATGAGGAGATGAGGACAAGGTGTTTTAAGGCACCAAATTGTAAAGGTCAAACTGTTGTGGCCTTTGATGCTAGGGAAGGAACTTAGTTTGTGTTCCGGTGTACACGAATGCAGTTTTAGAAAATAATTGTATGTAGTGGATAACTAACCTGAAGGCAGCAAACTGGAAGCAAGGAAATGAGATTAAAAAAACACAATCAAATAGCTGAAATAAACCTTTACTCCTCGATGAGGAGGCCAGGGTGGTGTGACATGGAGCCAAGCAGCTGGGATTCCCAGCTCCTACCTGCCCAGAGGGTGGTGCAACGGTGGCAGCCATTACTCCAGCCCTTCCCAACATCTGAAACCTCTCTGCTTAAGACAGTGAGGGCTGTTTCTGTTTCTGAATCCTGAACAGAATAAAGTCACAAAGTAACACAGCAGCAGTGAAAATAATTCTGGTGGCTTCAACTGAGACGGATGGTTGGTCAGTGGTTAGACAGACGGCTGGTGGAAAGGAAATGAATACGACTCTTGAAAATAATGGGTTTAAGATGCCTGTGAGTCATCCAGATACATAAACTGTGAAACTAAGAAGGGCCAAAGCTAGAAGCACACATTTTGGAGTCATAATGAGATGAAAGATGAGATTGCCCAAAGAGAACATGTAGGAAATCTCCGAGATCAAGTTCAAGGACAGAAAACTATGAAGGGAAACTAGTGCCAAGACTGAGGAGGCAAATCTCACTGAAAATGAAGTAGGAGAACCTGGAGAGGGCAGTGTCACGAACGCCAAGGGAAATGAGAGCCAACAAGTAAATGTTCAGTGCTGTCACATGAGCCGCGATGGACCAGCTACATGCAATTCAGACATTTCATTTTTCTAAAATGTTTCAGATAAACTAGGTAAATAGGTCTTTGGCTAATTGATTCTTGTTTGCCGAAACAGGTATGGAAAATCTAGAGGACGAGGAAACCAGTCACAGATACTTTACTATGTTGTCACACCTTAAAAGAGTATCTAACCTTTCAGAAAGTAAACTTGGACAAATAAATCTTTTAATCTTTTCCTTCACAGCTTCCAGGTTTCCAGTTTAGCTTAAGAAGGCCTCTTCCACCCCAGGGCTAAACTAATGGTATATTTTTTTCTAGTACTTGCATAATTTATACATTTAGATCTTTAATCAATATGGATATTGTGTAAGGGAGGAAAGCTAACTTTTTCTTTCAGATGAACTGCCTGAGCCATTTATTAAATAAGCCACATTTCTGTCAATTAACTAAAATGTCATCTTCGAAAATAAGTTCTCGCACATAGATGTTTCTGGACACTATTCTGCGTCTTGGACCTGTCTACTGCTTTGCTATCACCATCCTATTCCCCATGCACATCTGCAGCAGTCTTACTCAACTGTGATCCACGAACCAATCACGTCGGAACTGCCTTAGAGGATATTTAAAGTGAAGATTCCTCAGACATGTCTCCCCCTTTCTCCCCTCCTCAATACTATAAATCGAAAACTCTAGTGGCAGACTCATTTTAAACAGCATCCGTGTGATATTTATATACACTAATGCTTGAGAACTTACTGTTTTAAATATCTGCTAAGACCCTCATTATCCTTATTTTTCAAAATTTTCTTATCAAGTCTTATAGATTTATTCTCCCACGTAAATTTTAAAGATTTAACATTTCCATGGCGAAAACAATTAAAAAATCAAAAGGAAAACAAGATTGGGGGCACCTGACAAAATATACAGAGAGCCTATTAAAAAAAAAAAAAAAATCAAGCAGCACCAAGGAAAACTAGGCAAAGAATATATACAGACAAGCCAAAAAAGAGGAAATGCAGATGGCTAATACATATAGACAATATGTTCTCCTTAACTTGTAATCAAGATTAAAGTGAAGCCAGGCCAATTTTCATCCAACAGTTTCACAAATATGTAAAAGACTGCACTATCCAGGGCGCGCTGGAACAGTGTGGTAGTATTTAACACACACACACACGAACACCCTTTGCCATCCCGCATTCAGAACTCTCTTCTACAGAACAGCAAGTGTATATTAAGCACATCTGAACACGAATTCAACCACTCATTTATTTCCCAAGTATTTATTAAACAGACTCCACAGCAAGCACTCTTCCAGATGATGGAGTCACAGTCCTGAACAAAACATGAGAGGTAAACAGACCATGGACAAATAACGATAAGTATCAGGAGGTGACAGAGCTAATAAAGCACGCTAAGGGGAATGAATATCGGGGGAAGAGAGGGTTGCTGCTCTATGAAGTGGTTGGGCAAAGGCACCTCAGATGTTGTGAGCAGACGAGAGAGGGAGCCACATGGACACCTGAGAGAAGAGCATTCTAGTGGAGCCCAGGGAGGAAGGCGGACAGCGAAAGGAGATGAGGTCAGAGAGGATACAGTGAGAATGGGGCCAGACCCCAGACCACCGCTGAGAACTGTGCTGACATGAGCAAAATCATCTGACCTACCATAAAAAGGATGGTCCTGGCTGCTGAGGAAAAAAGGAGACCCATTGGGAGCCTTTGCAGGGATTGGCCATGAGATGACAGTGGCTTTGAACAGAATAAGGATGAAGGAAGTAGTGAGAAATGACCTAATTCTGACTATTTTCAAAGTACAGCCTTACGTACAGTGAGAGAAAGAGAAGTCAAGAGTGATCTAAAGGTTTTGGGCTTGAGACATTGAAAAAAATTTTGAGCCGTCATTTACTGAGAAAGGGAAGACTGCAGAACAGACTGGAGGAAAGAATATTCAGTTTTGTGGATGGTACCTTTGGGAGTTCTCAGCATCCTGATCATATTTACAGCCCTGAGACTGGCTGAGACAGCCTAGGGTATGAGAAGAGGTACAAGGGCAGGTCCTGGAGCATGTCAGCATTTCGAGGGCTCGGGGAGGAAAGGGGCCAGCAATCGGAGCATGAGAGGAGGGGTCCATGCTGGCAGAGGAAAAGTGGGAAAGGTGGAGTCACAAAAGGACAGTGATCAAATTTACACGTTACCCACAAGTCAGCGAAGGTAAGGACTGAAATGGAAATCAAAGCCCCAATGAGATGAGACTTCAATCCCATTAGGATGTCTATTATTTAATTTTTTTTAAAAAAGACAACAAGTATTGGTGAGGAGGTAGGGGTGAAGAAACACTGGAACTCTTATTCACTGCTGGTGAGAATGTACAGTGGTGCGGGCTGCTATTGAAAACAGGATGGTGGCTCCTCGGAAAATTAAACATGGAATTAGCATATGATTCCGCTGCTGTGTATATTTCCAAAAGAATGAAAAGCACGGACTCAAATGGCTATCTGTATCTCAAAGTTCATAGCAGCATTATTCATAATAACCAAAAGATGGAAACAATCCAGGTGGATTGACAGGTGAATGGATAAACAAAATGTGGTATAGACACACAATAGAATATTATTCAACCTTAAAAAGGAATGAAGTTCTGATACATGCTACAACATGTATGAACCTTGAAAATATACTATACTAAGTAAAATAAGGCAGATACGAAAGAACAAATATTGTACAATTCCACTTATATAAGATACTTAAAATAAGCAAATTCATAAAGATAGAGAGTACAATGTTGCTAGGGGCTGAGGGAAAGGTGGAAATGGAGCATTGTGTTTACTGGGTAGAGTTTGGAATGACAGGAAAGTTCTAGAGATGAATGATGATGATGGTTACACAACAATGTGAAGACACTGAATGTCAATCAACTGTACACTTAAAGATGGTTACAATGGTAAATTTTGTTATTTATATTTTACTACAATAAAAAAAAATCCAAAAAAAAAGATGACTAAGAATTAGATATTAGATTTGACCATGTGAAGGTCACTACCGACCTTGAAAAGAGTTGTGGTAAGGATCAAAGCCCAAATAGAGAGAGTTCAAGAAAAACTAGGAAGAGAGCTCTACAGACAGAGAAATGGGTAATAGGACAGGACAAAGCAGGTTCTTCTGTCTTAAAGATAAGAGTGCCATTTGTCTGCATACTGATGCCTATTACCCAGTAGAGGAAAGAAAAGCATTGTGCAGATGAGTCACAGGCTTGGGAAGGAGAGGAGGAGAGGGTGGCCTTCAACGGGAACAGGGACACAGATGCATGTGGGTGGGGAGAAGTGCTAACAGGAGCTAGTGGAAGATCCCCTTCTAGCTGCTTCTATATTCTCGGAATAATTAATAGGAAGCAAAATCACTGGCTGAGAGGGCGGAAGAAAGGAAGATATTAGAAAACAAAAGAAGGTATTAGAAAATTAAGGAGAAAGAAAGTATGAAATAGTCATCTAGGAGACAGAGCGGGATCACCTGGCAGACCAATCAAGCCGGCTGTCAGCTTCACAGCCAAAGCTCAGCTGGCGAGGCACAAACATGGATCAGGCTGAGAGCTGCTCTAACTACGATGGGTTTTACCAGGCAAGGACCAGACAAAAAGGGGTGGGGGGTATGGGGAGACAGGACACTATCATCGGGGAATTTCAAGCAGAGGAAGGCAGGCAGGAATGAGGAGGGAACAGGTATGTGATGACGGATCAGGCCCTGGGTCAGGTCACAGAAGCGCTGGAGCTGAGGTGCTAAAAAGGAGAAACTGGAACCCTGGAGGTGATGGTCACACAGCATGCTGGAAACTGGGGTGGCGAAGGATGTGGAGTTATTGTTCACGGAGGGTCCAGATCATAATCACGGAGAAAGGGGTAACAGGGGCAGACTGGAGAATGAGATCATTTCGGCAGCAGGATAAGGGACTGAAAGGCCACAGTATTGGAAAGGTAGTGAAACCAGTAAGAATCATGACAGGGTACTAGTAGAGTCCTAGTAGAGTCACAGGAAGCCCGATGTTCAAATACTTAAGGAACAGGGGACAGATAACTGTAACAAGAAGGAACAGTAAGTAGTACAGTCTGAAGGCAAAACTTGAAGGACATGGCAGTATTGTCTCAGAGGCAAAAAACTGTTAAAGTAACCAGATTAGGCCCAAGACAGAGTATTGCTTCTGCTAAGCTCACATCAGCAAACCAAAACAACGCTCGGTTTCTATGCTGGCTATCCAGGAAAAGGAAGGCCTAAGTCAACCAATCGGCTCGTGCCTGCTCAGCACAAGTTACCTGACCCAGCTCCCATGTTCCCCTGACTCCCTGTAAGGACAGTAACCCCGTGGTGACCAATCAGCAAATGCCCAAGATAACTGCCCCAACTCCTGCTTGCCTGGATCTACAAAAACCCCTTGCCTTGTACAGCTCTTTGGAGCTCCTTTATATCTGTTTGACGGGTGGTTGCTGATTCACGAATCACTGAAAAAATCCTACTAGATCAGTAAATTGTGGAAAATTTTCTTTTAACAACTGAAAACCGAAAACAAGCTAAATCGAAGAATAGCTGAGGACCTTATACATCCACAGTATGGATGATTATGCAGTCAGTAAGGTATACGTACGAGCAACTGACCTGGAGAGACTTCCACACACCTTGCAAATTCTTTATATATATTTTTAAAAGTGTATATACGGGTATACATGGCTTCATGTCTAACTATATAAAAAGGTATGCACAAGTTTTTAAGCAGTTATCTCTAAATATTTAAATGCAGCTATAATGGTTTAAAGCACATGAATTTTCCACCATGAAGAATATAACTTCAACCTTTACTCTCAGAACTGCTAATTAAAATAACAAGATGAGTCAAGTTTAACATTAAACGAAAATGACCCATCATTATTTATACAATGATAAATAATTTAGCAAACACATGAGGAAAGAGTGAAGACAGGGAATAAATAAGATGGTGTCATTTAACCAAGCTGCTAAAATTATTAACATCATGAAGGCTGAAGCATGGAAAGACAGTTCTTATTGTAACCAGCCTGAGAACTTTTTAAACTTTCCATCCCGGATACACATACACTAGACTCCCAGCCAACCCTCTGATTTCCCCCAAAGGACTCGCATATCTAAACCACCTGACATCCGCCTCGCATCTATCATCCAGGCCAGTGGATGCGACCAGACCTCCCAGCACCCTTCTTCCAGACCACCTGATATCTGACTGATAACCATCCGGGACCAATCCTGGAGCTGAGAATGCAGGACTGATTCATTTTCAATAATGTATTTTTTCCTATAAGAACTCTCTTCTTTCTTCTTGGGAACACTTCTGGGTTTTGCCTAGCTTAATTTCCGGTTTAAAAACATTGAGACCTTTAAATAAATCTTTACCATTTATTTCTAGCCAAAGTCTCCAGACTCTATTTGAATTCCTTTGACGACACAGTGCCAGCGTTCTGGGGCTTCAGTCCAGTGCCACCGCTAGATCTAAGCAAGGTAGCTGCTGGAGCCTGACACGCTCTGGTGACTCCCCATGGGCTCCGGGACTCCAGGGGTGTGAGTTCTCCCAGTTCTGAACCTACCTCCTTCGGCTGAGGCTCAGAGCTTTTATTCTTGGTCCTCTGATACCAGCTTTTGTAATGGGGACCCCTCAGTCTAAGTCTGTTATGGAGGGACAGACAACCCCATGCTGGAACGTCAGCTGGATTTATGGTCCATCCACTGCTAAGTATTTGTCTCAATGGACTTCTGATTATACCCAGAAGGACAATCTGGAATTACAGCGGCTACTCTGGGGATTTTTTAACATACTGAAATTAGTATATTTACATGCACAATTAGAGAATCTTAGAAATGTTAAGCAAGCTGAACGGGAGGCATTTTTCAATTAGTATTTAGAGACCCCTAAGAAATTAAACAATTAAAGATGGCCTTAACTTTTCTTTTTGTCCAACCGTGACAGCTTTCAGGGGAATTATCTTTACCCTGGGATCATCTCCCTCTAAAGCTCCCAAACGTTCCTTAGGAACTCCTGCTAGTTATATGTACAAACATTCAGTCCCTCTTCTTATGCCTTTTAAAGAATGGACCAATTTAGCCAAAATAATTTAAAACTCTAATGGCCATTAAGGAAAAACTTTGTTTTAAGTCCTCCTCAAGAGCCCTCCCTTAGAGAGATAATTCCAAACCTCTCTCAGGGACGACAGGATACATTATTTGATTGGCATGCAGAAGATTCTAAACAACAACTGGACTTTTAAATAAAACAGCTCTGAAGGTATCCTATAAGAAACTCTGGCCACCTGAGCAGGTGGCTTTAAGTGTTCTTACTGTTTTTCTTGCCTGAAGCCCGACAAGATATTTGAAAGGATTTAATACCTTTTTTTATCAGAAATTTGGCAAAATCAGAAGCTAAAATTCAGAACCTGTTTGAAATTTGTTTTAAACGTCCCCTCCCCTAAGCTAAAATGCAACCACGTATCCAGAGGAAAAGAAGCAAATTAGGAAGATGTAGCTGGACAGGTAGATCAACCTATGATGGTGTCATTTAAGTGAAACCCAATTCTTTGGGAAACTGAGAACTGTCCTTATCCTAAAATCTTTGTGAAACCAGAAAAGCAAGCATAGAAGCAGTTCAAAGCCCACCTATCTTTACCATGCTCAATTCCTCAGACTGAAGGGGAAAAAAAGGAATCAAGGAGTTTTTTTTTTCTTTTTTTTTTTTTTGAAAAAGCACCAACTGAGGCTCTGGCTCCAAGTCTCCTTGCCAAGGACAAACACAAATCTTGTCTTCTCCACAAATATTAACAAGAAGAAGCCTTAGCCATCTGAAAGAATAAACTTAACTTATTCCAACTGTTGTACCTGTCTCATGGCTGAAATTTTAAAACAAAACTATCAGGTCTCTGGTTGCGGCTGTCTATGTATGTGTATGTATGTCTACCTCCCGAATAGTATTAGAATGGGATGGTAAAGAATTGTTTATTTGGCTTAAAGGAATTTATTGTTATATAAAAAGTTCTCAGTAAGAAAAATATAATAGAAACTAACCCAAATGTTTTTCAGGCTCACGTGATCTGGGAAAATACATGCTATTAAAGCTAGTTTGAGTTTAGTTTGGTTAAAAAAGGCACATCTTTAGAATTATCAGAATTAAATATATTTTTATCTGGGATTACAAAAATAAGTATTTTAAACTTTTGACATGTTTGACAAGCCTCCCAAAAATTCAAATTTAAGCTCTTTTTCTTAATCTAAAAATAACATTGAGATTTTTCAGAATGATCCCTGAAAGATTTTAAAGGACATTTCTCTCTTTTTATAAAAGGGAAAAATAAAACTAATTAGGCCTATTTGATTTGTAAAAATTACATGAGAACCACTCGCAGATAATAAATAATGATTATGTTGTATTTGTATGGATATATTGTTAAAATAAATGTTCTACTAGTTACATAAAAATTTCTAAGAATCTACAACATCTTAATATAATGTTTTCATTTGTAATTCTAGTTGTTATTTGAAAATATGTGTTGCAGAGAAAAGCAACTTCCTCTGTAAACTACAATGGAATCAGAGATCTTTAACCATATGTCATTTTAAGTCTTTGTGAATTACAGTCATCGTATTACTCAAACCTTTTGTAAATGTTTCCGCTTCAGAGAGATTCATGAAGCTATGACACTTACTCGAAAATACAGGTTTCTGATAAACTTTCAGATTATACTTTTGAACTGGGTGAGGATTTGCATTCATAAAACTACTAACAAATAGATTAAGACCAATAAGGATTAACATCATGGGAATGAATGAATTTATGAGGACGGTTATAATTTTTATGACTTTTTATTTGAAATAGTACTGGTTCTTTAACCTTCTATTTTCCAGATATAAGGAAATCTTTTCTATTAGGCTACCTATGGCCTAGAGCAACCTGGTAAATTACCTTTGTATGCAGAATTAAAACACTTATTTTTTTTCTCTCTACTTGATCCCTCCAGAATTTGGAAACTTTCAGTGAGTGTTCTTATCTGCACGGCAATATCGTTATTTGCCTAAGTTCAATAAGAATTCAATACTGCATAATACAGCAGTTCTCACTCTCCCTTTACTGAAGTAAAGACAAAGGATTTTTCCTTTCTAAAACCCTAAATATTAACACTACTTTTAACAACTGTGAAGATTTCAACTCTGGCTCCACAGCTCTCACCTCTCTATAAATGATATTAGACTGCACAGCTGGAAAAATCAAGATCGTTAGTCCACGTAAGTAGTGCCTTATTATAACAAATAAAGGGGTCAAGAAATTCTGGACCAGAAAGTCAATTAAAGACTAATAAGGATTGAGTCATAGTACCATCTGGATTAGATGAACTTTCAATTCACAGCTAGAAAATCTTTTGAGGAAATAAGAGTTTGGTCTTTTAACTATCAAGCATGTATTTATTCTAACCTCAGAAAATGAAATTTTGGCCCTAAAGACATGTATTGGGAGATAAAAGGAAAGAAAGAAAGTAACTGAGGAAAACCAGTCAAGTCTTCGCCTTGAAAATATTTAAATTCAAAACTAAAAAGCAGCTGAACAGAGCCAACTAAATTTACAAAATCTTCAGTTACTTACCGTAATTTTTAAATTTCTTTAGTCCTTTTATTATAATAGTTGAAATAACAGTAGGACTCTTGAGTATTCTCCTTAAACCACAAATACAGTCCCCAGACTTCCCTAATCCTGATCAAGATACATTGTTTTTATATCTAGGTTTATTCCATCTTCTTCTTCTAGATAAAGTCCAAATCAAAAATGATAGGTATCTTGGCTTAAAATAAAAGAGGAAACAGAAATTAGACAAGAGAATTTATATCTTTTTCAGCTTGATACAGAATCGGGGTTGTAACGCATACATACAGAAGCATCTATGCCCACACAGACACCGGTCTCAGTTCTCCCACGAATTACTATGAGACCTTGTCCGAGTCACTAAACTTTCATTTGCTCACCATTAATGTTGATGGAATTCAACTAGATCTAGTTAAGACTATATTCTATTGATGCTTAGGACTCCCAGATCAATAAAGGTTCATATAACCTGAAGAACCCATTTCTGTCTTCCATATAAGGTACTTTCCCCTGATACACATACCTTTTTTTGGAAGCGGGGGAGGGAGAAGGGTAGGAAAAGAGTTCCTATGCTTAAAAAAAAAAAGCAAAAAATACTCAATGAGAAGATTTCTAAGGTCCATTTCAAAAATTCTAACATTTTCCAATCAGATCGGATGACATCCATGGCGGGCAAATGAATAATAGATGCAAGAAGGGGGCGGGTAAAGCCTTTACTTCCTTTTCACTTTGAATCATGTCCATGTACTATTCTTAACCACAGGAAAAAATTCTTTTTCACATACAGTCTAAAGACAGTACGGGAGGACTGTGAGAATGCGCTGGTCTTTGACACACTGATCCAACGAAGAGAACAGGCTCAGATCTGGGTTAAGTTTCCTGATAAGTAGAGAACTAACTGCTTCAAACCAACACACACACACACACACACACACACACACACGTTTTAATGTACTAGGCAAAATCTGGTTTCATATATTCATCCTGACCTCTTACATCTATTTCTGTCCAAAGAGCTGAAAGAACAAGAGTCAAGTACCCCAGAAGAGGAAACTGCCAGGTGGCACTTCCTTAGTAGATGAATGTGTGAAGACTAAGGGCCACCAAAGAAAAAGCAGCTAAGTGGTCCTTTACACAACAGAATGTCCCTCCACTCTTACTTAGGGTTGCCAGATTTGGCAAATAAAAATACAAGATGCCCAGTTAAATCTGAATGTCAGATAAATAGGGAACCAATTGTAAAATACGTATGTCCCATACACTATTTGGGACACACGGTAAAACTTAATGTTTACCTGGAATTCAGATTTAACTGAGCGCCTCGTATTTCATATGGCGGCCCTACTTCCACCGCCAGCCGATCAAAGTGTGGTAAGTTATTAGGATGACCAACCACTCTGCCTTGCCTAGGACTGAGGGGTTTCCCAGGACACAGAACTTTCAGCATGAAAGCCAGGAAGGTTCCAGGCAAACAGGAACAAGCTAGTCACCCTACAGTCAATCACTTCATGGAGAAAGCAAACACATTGTAGCCTGAGCCCCAACACTGATAAAGCTTGACCTTTTTCTTTGAAATAGCGTTCCTGTACCTCATTTCCCCATATCTGTCATCATTTATCTAATACACACATTTACAGTGAGGATAAAATGGAATACGGTAGATATAAAGGACCTTGGAAAAATGCAAAGGCATTATAAATGCTAGTTTACTAATACAGCTGTTATGGGTACAAAGTTCTGTTTCACGCCAAGTTTCAAAGCTAGCAGGTACTTGTTTCATTTATATGTTTTATACGATCCACTGAAGGTACTATTACTTGTAACACTGGTTTAACCGCACATAAAAAATGTTCAATCAACTTGCTCCTTTTAGAACTACGGCAATAAGCTCTGGGTTTGATGTTACACTCCACCCCCACTCACTCACTGTGTAACATGAGACAAGTCCCTTAACAGGCTGAGCTTCAGGTACACTGTAAAACTGGGGTGACAGTAATAAATACCTCACAAAACTCCCTTTAGGAACAAAGAAGTAGCTGAAAACACTACATAAACTACAAAATACAATGTATGTTTTAACAGTACTTAAAATTTTGTTGTTTATGCAAAACTATGTATACCAATGTTTTTATTTAATCTTGATTATTTCTTATACCTTGCTGATTCTGAAGACACTGACTTAAGTCAATTCAACTGTACTCTGAGAGCTCAGGCTCCAGAGCCAAACGGATCAAGTGACACTTTGTTCTACTATCTACTAAATGGCACCTTAGACAAATTACCTCCCTAAGCCTCAGTTTCCTTATCTGTAAAATGCGGGAGAATATCTGTATCAAGATTAAGTGGATTAAACAGTTAATATATGTAAAAGATGCAATGTTTGCCTTACACTAAGTACTCAAATCTCAGCTACTATTGTTATTCATGTTTAATACATTTACAATCTCAGACATTAGAAGAGGCTGACATCATATCCGTCCATGAAGTCCCTTATAAAATAACAGTAATAAGCAAAAAGACTAATAACAATACTTAACACACCTTGTATTTGGAATTGGTACTATTCCATTTAGCATCCCTAGCTAACTAGTCAGTTAGGGGGATTTCTCCCAATAAGCTTCAGTTAGATGATTACAAATTTATTTAAGAAAATGTATATACTAAACATATTTTTTTCTCATGTCCAGTACTTTATGCTAAAATGCAAATTTCTTGGATTTGATGACAGAACTGTTGAACCCTAATTTCTAGATCCCACACCAGTCACAAAGATAGAGAATATATGTGGAATATAACTCAGGATCGATTGTTATAACGATTCAACTTACATGGATCTCAAAAAAATGGCCCTCAACAGCTTCCTAACTCTCGAGGTTTTTATAGTCTCAGGTCCATCCTTAACCCTATGACAGGACCTGGCAACACATGGGGGAGTAGTCAGGGGTGGCTCTGTAGTCCATTCATCTACATCACTATCACGTGGTATATCTCCGACTACCCCTCACCCAGACAACCCCCCCGCCACACACACACACACACCAACGCCCAGATCAGAGTTCTGTGTCTCTGTGCCTCAACTTCCTCATCTATGGGAAAACCTAATCCTACTCTGCTTTCTACTTAGCTTCCCAAGCAACATACCCTCCTCTTTCTATTACTATATCCAAAAGAAGTGACAGGGAATTCCCTATAAGAAAGCAGTTTTTTAATATCAGAATTTTGTTCACGATCAAGTCACTGAAGGGGAACGGGGGAATGGCATGATCAGTCTCCATGCATTATCTCAATAGTAGGGCAGGAGCTTTACTTGGTGCAATTATTTGACATATTTATCAGTATGTATTAACTAACCAAGAACTGAATACCTCAACTGTATTAAAACACTGATGAATAGGCCTACTTACCCCTTTAGTACTATTCCTATTTATTCCAACTATCCCTTACAAAATGGTTAACGAGAGCCAACTATATAAATATTTCAGGAGAACATGGACTATCAGATTACATAATGACATCAGCCTGGCTAAATGGTACTTGAGGGTCTTAATAATTTTAACAGTCCAGCTAAGTACCATATTTAGTATGATATGAACCTATACCTAAGAGAGTGAGCAGATGGCCTAATTTTTAAGCGAAGGTTGTTTCAGTTGGATTAACAATTATACTTTCAAATTTACCTATTTCTTTTCCCAGAGTAAAATTAAAGAAAATTCAAAGGCTAAAGGCTAAACATAATTGTCCCAAACATACAAAATAGTGGGGGGAAAAAAAACAGTAACAGTAAACAACAATAAAAAACAACAAAAGTAAACATCATTATATTGACAGCAAAGTGAAGTCTGCATGTTTGAGAAAAGACAGTTCTTCAAGTAAGTTTAGCCTTTGAGGATACAAAGAGATTAAAATGTTTAAATTAAGATTTCCAAGATAATTTTAAAATGCTTAGCTTATTTATAAGAGCGACAATAGCTTAGAATAATTTGGCATTCAAGTCTATCTAAGACTATTCAATCTAAGTCTATACCTTTTCTTTCAATTTCAAGGGTTTATAAATTGTTCAGTAGGAGTCCTTAGACGTTTCCTTATCTTTTCCTCCACTGGCCCACCTTGCCCCAAAAGCCCTTATTCTATATCTTGGTATATCAGTTAAAAACAAACTTAAAAAAAAGCAAATACACATATAAGTTTACGTATACTGTAAAAACATATGTAACTACAGGATAAATTGCCTGCGTCACAACTATCAACAACATTATTTGTACTATCTAAACATTAAATAAATGAATAAGGTTTAAACATGCAATTATACTTCCTTTAGTCTTTTATTGTATTATACTGTATTCATATCTTATTCACTTTATTTTTCCTTTTTCAATTCTTTACATAAAGTATTTTCTTTTTCCCACAAATCGTCAATTATTTTACCATTAATAAAGCTTTTCTTAACAGGTTTCAAAATCAAAGTAACTAAGATAAAAAGTTGTCTTCCCTCTTCTCTCCTCCAGTGTGCCCAGTTTTCCATAACTATTCAAAAACTAGACTGTGTTTTAAAAATAGAAACCACCAAAAATAAGAAATCCACCTTCAAGAGCTATGAGAAATATTTGGCCCAAGAGACATTTTCCTGTTAAGCCTGGCTTACAAACTTCTAATACGTATCATTTTCACATCCGAATGAAAACATTATGAATTATTTCTCTTTACTACATGGCTATCTGCACAGATAACACTTTCTGCTACCACGTGAATGTGGAGCACTGGATCATCAAGATCAGTGATTAAGATCTAAAGCCATCAAAATGTGTCTACTTTATAATATTTAAATATGAATTACTAGAATCATGGACAGAATATACTTTTTTAATCAATATAACTGAACATGAAAAAATAAGGCCTTTGAGCTACACTTCTCTTGCTCAGCCCACTTCCACATCTGGAAGTGTACTGTCTCGTTACTCTCCCTTCCAATAAAACTATTCTGTTGCTCCTGAAAAAAAGAAAAAGAAATAGAAAAAATAAGAGTATTGAATTTGCTGTGAATCTGTAAAAAAACTGTATTGAAAATCTGCTTCTCCAGATTTTTTAAGGAGTTTTAAATGCTTCAAACCAACAATTACACAAAGAACACATACACATGTGACTCTTCAATTTTTACACCATTTCTTAACTCACAAGGCAGTTGAATGTGGCCAGTTCTCATGTGTGAAAAGAGGTTCAAAATTTTGGAATTCAAGATGCTGAGTTCCCCAAATAGTCCTTGAAATTCCTTTTATTTCGTAATATATTAAACTTAAATAAAATGACAAATTTCCTTTCCTTTTGTGTACCTGCTCAAGTCTAGGCAAAATTATGAGAGTCAGTTACCTTAGTCACTTTGCCATAGCACTTTATTCCCCCTAAGTAGATGTACTGACCTCCAAAACCACCTCTCTACCCCAATCTAGCTTACCCTCTAGAAAGTAATACTAATTGCAGTCATGTATACAAATGTCATACCTATTGTTTAATATGCACAGTAAATTTTATTTGTGATACCAATTTCACTGTAAATCTAAACTCTGTTGACACATTTTTAGCTAGAAAGTCAAAGTTTGGGGTTTCCATAACCCACTAATCACTAAAAGAAATCTGTAGAGAAAGTACTGTGTTCCAACGAATTTACTTAGTCACTTCAAAGCACTCTTCATTTGGCCAAGTATATCGCTCAAGAAGCTGTAGGAATGTAAGTTATTTAATGTCTAATCACTATGTTGTACACCTGCAACTATTACTGTATGCCAACTGTAATTAAAATTAAAAAATTATTAAAATCCTAAAAAAAGATTAGAATGGCAGAATAGTGATTGTTTTTAACTGTGTTGGAGGCTTAAGATACAAAGTTTTCAACAGTCATGGGGAAGACCCACTCCAAATTGGTAAGGACCTGTAGAATTCGAAAGAGGACATTAACAAATAGAGTTGTGTATGAATAAATTTAGACCCATTATCATAGTTTTTCTATAGTGTTTAAGATACAAAGTTCTCAACAGTCATGGGGATGTGAAGCACAGCACAGGAAATATAGTTAACAATATTGTAACAATTATGTATAGTGCCAGATGGGTATTAGACTTACTGTGGTCACTTGGTAGGGTATATAAATGTCCAATCACTATGCTGTACACCTGAAACTAACAATATCGCATGTCAACTACAATTGAAAAGTAAATTTAAAAAAAAAAGATGTAGGAAAAGAAATGTCTAAAATAAAGTGGAGGCACACTAATGGGCAAGGTATATTTCTTCTTGCATGGCACTTGCTTCATTCAAAGGTAGTGATCTTAGATATGCAAATGAAAGGTCTGGGAGGACCCGCTCCAAATTGGTAAGGGGTAATCCCCAGCAAAAGAATCAGAGGATAGGGAAGTTTTCCTTTTACCTACACACTCAGATGTAAGATTTTAATAATAAACATACTACTTGTGTAACTTCTTTTTAAAATCAGTAGAAAATGTAAGGATTAATAAATTCAACTGAGGTGGGCAAAGATTTTGAAACATGTTCTGAAACAACATATAAATGTCAACAATTATGATTCTAACAGATAAAAATAATTACATTATTTTATATTCTCAAAGCACTTTACCAATATAGACTATACCTTACAACAGTTTTATCAAATTGTACTTTCACTCTTCGGGTGGCTAAAATCTTTCAGGTCATTTGATCCTTAAATTCTTGCCCCAAAATTTCACAAGCTCTAATTCATTTCAGAAGCCACAGTAAGGAAAAAATAGGACTGTGCTACATTTACCCCCAAGACAACTGTAATTAACATGCAGAATTTGCTACAGGTTAACAAAAAGCCCTTTGCTGTCCCCAACCCCGCCTCCAGCGCTGCCTTGAACCTGCCTCTGTTAAAATGACCAGTTAGAAATTTAAAGTAACACACAAATTTAAAATGACCATCACATGTTGAACCAGTAATACCAGACTAATCAGTGCTAAACTTTGCAAAATAAAGAGGCTACTGAGTTCAAACAGATGCTTTCACAGATGCTTAATGAAATTCAAACTGAGGAAAGGAAGGTAAATAACACTGCTGAATATCATGGCTTAATGTTCCAATGGCTTTGTATGGAATTAAAATTACTATGAAAGCTACCTCCTCATAGCTTTCATAATTTCACAACTGCAAAATGCAAAGAATTTTTTTCTTCGACAGTTTAGCCACACTTTAATTCATTTTATGCCTAATAACAGAAATATCTGGTAATTAAAAAAGAATAAACATTTTACTGGCTGGCAATGGTAGGAGGTGCTAGCGCCTTCAAGATATGCACCTTTGTTTCAATACCTGACAAAAGAAACACACAAAGACCACCAGCATTACGGCTCACGGTCCAGTTAATCAGAGCAAATGTCAACCTCTTCCTGCAAATATTTCTACTTCCAAACCTCTGTTGAGTTTTTCTGGAAACTCCATCTATCACACTAGCAAATGACATTTTATCATGTAATCTTTCACCCAAAAAAAAAAGCATATTGTGTACCAATACACAATAATGGCCAAAATGGCCAAAATCCAAAACACTAACATCACCAAATGCTGGCAAGAAGAGCAACAAGGAAATCTCACCGATTGTCACTGGGAATGCAAATGGTACTCCCACTTTGGAAGACAGTTTGGCAGTTTCCTACAAACTAAACATATTCTTACCATAATGATCCAGCAATCGAGCTCCTTGATATTTACTCAAATGAGATAAAAATCTACAACTACAGAAAAAAAAAAGTACACGAATATTTATAGAGGCTTAATTCATATTTGCCAAAACATAAAAGTAACCAGCATGTCCTTCAGTAGGTGAATGTACATCCAGATGATGGAATGTTATTCACTGCTAAAAACACATGAGTTATCAAGCCATAAAAAGACATGGAGGAAATTCAAATGCATATTACTAAGTGAAAGAGTCAGTCTGAAAAGGCTACATGCTGTATGATCCCAACTATATGACATGCTGGGAAAAGCAAAGCTACTGAGACAGTCCTGAGACCGCAAAAGGTTGCCAAGGGTTAGGAAGGAAAGAGGGATGAAGAGGCAAAGCACAGAGGCTTTATACAGCAGTGCAACTACTCTGCATGATACAATAACAGCCGATACACGTCATTGCATATTTGTCAAAACTCACAGAACGGAAAATATCAAGAGGGAGCCCTAATGTAAACTAAGGACTCTGAGTGACAAAGACACATCACTCTAGACTCAATGCAGGAGATTCATCAGCTGTGATAAATGTACCACGCGGGGGCAGGATGCTGATAATGGAGGGGCTGTGCAAGTGTGAGGGCTGGGGGTACGTGGGACAGCTCTGCACCTCTGCTCAATTTTGCTGTGAACCTGAAACTGCTCTAAAAAATAAAGTCTATTTTTTCTTAAAAAGTGCATATTCAAAACTTTTTTAAGTACATTGTTTATTCACTCATCATGATGATAATGATGGCGGTCAAGATGATGATGGTCAAGAAGAATTACTAATACTTATAAACACTATTTCACCGTGTGTATGATACTTTTATACATTATCTCAATTCTCAATCACTTGTGAAGCAGACGGTTAGCTGTCATCATAGTCATTTTAAAAAAATATTAACATCAGCCTAAACTCGCAGAGCTAGTTAGCAGAGCTAATAGTTAAGTATTTTAAATCAAAATTCAGCACTATCACTGCCTCGTTATTAATTTCCTCATTCCCTGGAAGGCAGCCAGATATACTTTTTAAACCTTTAAAAAGAAGGACAAGCCTTAAAACCAGATATAGCTGGGTCAAAAAGCCCTGCTATGTTTCTTAGTAGGTGTGACTCTAGACAAGTTCATTCATTTATTTATCCATCTATGATCTGTCCATGGGGGGCGGGGGGATCTTATAAATTTACTTGTCAGTAAATATGTAAATATGTAAATTAAGACAACAACATATGTAAACAATCAATATCCACATTTGTAGAATTTTTATAAATAATAGAAAAAAATGGGCTACATACATTCACATAAAAATCCAACTGTCAAAACAAAAATCCAATTGTCAATTAACTTTGAAAAAATGGTCAACTTCACTAGTTACCAAAGAATTGCAAATTAAAACAAAATCATTTTCCCCATCAGCCTTTTTTAATGGGGAAAAAAAAAAATCACAAGTATTGGCAAGGACACAGGAAACAAGACAGCACTTGGCATTACTGGGCAAGGGCAGCCACTTCCGAGAGCACTTTGGCAGCATTTAGCAAAGGCTGGAAATGTAAGTTCCTATGACCTAGCAAATCCCTTCTAAGAAATTTGCCCTGGAGAAACTTTGGTACCTGTGCACACTTACTTCACCCTGTTTCGTTTTGTTAATTAAATCATTACAGGAATTGTGCTAGCAGGTTGAATTTTACAAAAACGGCCTCTTACCAGAAAGTATCTCTGTGGAGGAGATAAGGGAAGTATGTATTGTTTATCAAAGATTTGCAAGAACCTTGTGACCAGACTAACATCAACTAGAGTCAACAGACTAAGCACAATCTTTCTCATCCCCTGCTGGCAGCCAGATGTCTATGATTGTCCATCACCTCTTGTCCCTCCCATCTCCCCTTCCCTTGACATAAAAGAAGCCTGAACTCTGTACTTTCTTAAGATGGATTTGAGGCACCACGAGGTCTCCCACCTTTCAGGTGGCGCCTTCTCAATCAATGAACCTTTCCTTACTCCAAACTCTGAAGTTTTGAGTTTTGGCCTTTCAAAGCATCAGACACATGAACTTTAGATCAGTAACACTACTCCTAGCTAGATTCCTGAAAAATTACAGGTAAATAAGAAAATTTTCAGACATTCGAGGACTCAGAAAATTTATAACCTACATACTCTGCTAAGAAATTACTTTTAAAAGTCCTCTACCATGTGAATGTATTCCTTTAGTAGGTTTTAAAGACAACTTTTTCTTTAAAGTCAGACTTGATCTAAGTTTTGTAATCTATTTTACAAGAGCTAGATTCCACAGGTTAAGGATTCAGTCCTAGAAAATTATTCCCAACTTGCCAGTCACAAGTCCATTGCCAGCTGTAAATTAGGGATTCCCATAATTCCCACCTCAGGTTCAATAATTTGGTAGAATGACTCACAGAACTCAGAAACACCATTTATGTTCACCACTTTATTATAAAGGATACAATTTGGGTACAGTCAAATGGAAGAGATGCATAGGGCAGGGAAGCAGGGAAGAGGGGATACAGCAGAGCTTCTAAATCCTCTCCAGGTGCACCACCTTCCCACACGTGGACTTGTTCATCAAACTGGAAGTTTACTGAATCTTACAGTTCAAGAGTTTTTATAGAGCTCAAGTTCTGGCCCCCTCACTCCTTGCAGAAGGTTGGTGGGTAGGGTTGAAAGTTCAAATCCACTATCTCCAGACCCATTAGGTGGCCAGCCCCAACCTGAGGCTATCCTGGGACCCTAACCTAAGTTGCTTCATTAGCATAAACTCAGGTGTGATCAAAAGGAGCGCTTATGAATAATGAGGCACTATCACTTGAGTTTTAGGAGCTCAGCTCCAAGAATGGGGACAAAAACCAAATATATTTTTGTATTATACTATAGGACTCTATGATTATCATTCTCTATATTGTAATAGTTTAGTGTGGAGGAAAGGTGTGATGTGATGTCAGTTTATGTTTAAAAAATATTTTTTAGGGAAGTAAATATTAATTACTAACTTTAAAAGAACTTCTTACTCAAAACTCTTTTAACTTAATAAAAAAAAGCATATGTATTTATCAGAAGCCAACAGCAAACATCATACTCAAAGTTAATTTCCATTAAAGTCAGGAACAAGACAAGGGAGCCAGCTATGACAATAATTACTATACACTGTTTAAGCACTATAACCACTAGCCACGTGTAGCTACTGAACACATGATAGTGGTCCAAAGTGAGATGTGCTCTCATGTAAAAAATACACAGAATTGCGAAGACACAGTATGAAAAACATAATGTAAAACATCTCAATTATAATTTCTATATTGACTGTATGCTGAAATAATATTTTAGATATACTGAATTATATAAAGTATATTAAAATTACTTGTTTCTTCTTACTTTATTTAATAGGATTTTAAACTAAAATTTTAACTTCCACAGCTGAAAAAGTCTTCTCAAAAGTGTGGATGAAAAACAGGCCACAGACAACTTGACAAGCTCAGCAGAGGCCAGCCTGGCAGGCCCTACAAACTCAGAGATGGAAAGCAACCACACAAGATGGTCTGAAATTAAAAATTCCTAACTAAAAGCAGGTCATGGCGGGTAGTCATGTCCTAGGCCCGTAGCTTCCTTGACAAAGGTCAATGTTTACCTTAAGTGAGCCTGTCTATGGTCTTTTTGCATCTAAGATCACTACTCTTGGAATGTCGGAGTGATCCCTTTTTTCCAGACCCCTGAGGGCACAACCCAGTAGCACAGCAGGAAACCACAGAACCCCCATTGTTTTCACGTTCCCTGAATACTACCTCTCTGCGCTGCAAATGTGAATTAACTCTCCTGTACCCACCAATGTATAAGAAGTGTGTGTCCCTCCATTTTACTTTTCATCCAATCCCAGAGATCTCCCCATCTTGCTTTCCCCCTCCCCCTTAATATACCACAAATGAATTTCAAGTAACCCATTTTACACCTCCTCATTTGACTCTAATGTATAAAATAAGCTGCAAAACTGCCATCCTCTGGAGCGTTTTCTTAATCCATTGAGATTTTGCTTCCTGGCAATTAATGTCAGTTTGGCTCAAATAAACTCATTAGATTTCTCTACAAGTTTGGACATTTCTTACATAGACAAAAGCTATTTTGCAAGAGAAAGAACACCAGGTCCTGGGGCATAAAGTCTAAACCACCAGTAGCATGGTCAGGTGGACAAGACGAGCTGCCTGCCCCCCTAGAATTGGCAAGCGTTTTTAAACATCAAGTGGAAGGAAAAAAGAAAGATGTAAGCCCTTCTGAAAGAACTTACATTAGACAAGGAGATGGGAGAAAGTATGAAGTGGGGCTAGTTCTGGGATGGGTGCGGCACAGTCCAAAAGGAAGTGTTTGCTCCTCAGGATTAGCTGTAGCAGCCGTCCTGAAGGCTCCTGCGTAAACAAGTAAACAAGCAGCGGAGGCTCCTGCGGTTCCATGGAGCCTGCCTTGGCCTAGTCTTCCCTTTAGAGGATTTAGAAACAGCCTCCGGGAAGTTAACCTCAAATTCCAACACACACTCAGGAGCAGGAGCAGTCTTTTGTTAGTTTTGCCCTAGAGCTATTAACTGATTAACCCGTTCTTGTGCCTCTCTTCCACCTCTGGCCTGCTACAATGTAATTTAGGCCATCTCAGCATTTCCTTCCGGTCAATGCCTACTAGAAATTTAAATTGCATATATGGCTCACGTGTGTGGCTCTCACTGCATTTCTTTTGGACAGTACAGGGTCTAGTCAATGTAATAATGAGAAAAAAGAAATAAGTATGAATACTGGAAAAGGAGATACAAAATCATCATTGTTTGCAGATAACTGGCTGTCTGACAAGAAAATCCAAAAGAATCATCTGAAAACTATCCAACCAGAGGGAGAATTCACTAAGATATCTGGACATCAGGTAAAGAATAAACACACAGTTTTCATATATACTAGTAATAATTAGTTAGAAATGAAAAGGGAAAAGATCTTAGTCTCAACAGCAAAAGCGACTTTAAAATACTTAATGTACACAACACCTTATTTAAACATATTTATGTATGTATGCATGCATGTATGTATAAAATGATACTGACAGACACTAAAAGACCTGTATACATGGAAAGACAGGCTAGCTCCTGGGTAGAAAGAATGTAATTCCCTCAAAATTAACCTACGAACCAAATGCAATCCCAATCAAAATCTACTAGGACTTTGTTACTTGTTTGTTTTGTATGATTACTTGATGTATGAATTTCAAAGTTTACCTAGAAGGAAATATTTTAAGATTAGCTAATAAAATTTGAGAACAAAAATATTTGTGCATACTTGCCCTATCAGATGTCAAAACTAACACTAATTGTTCTGGTACAGAATTTTTAAAACCAGAAGCAGTCATGGAAATTTTATATTTGACGATGGTGGCATTTCAAATCAGTGGGTAAAAGATCAATTATTCAATCAATTAAGCAGCTTCCAGGAAAAATCCGAACTCAGACAATGGCTGAATTTAAGTCCTGGAAAAATGAGGAGCAAATCCTTTGAAGCAACCAACCAGCTTAGCAATACCTCTCTTCCACAGCTCTCATGTCCCAAAAAGATTTATTCCCAAGTCTTTTTTCTAATTATAAAACAATCTCCCGTGCTATCACGGTGGCCTGCACAGTTCACATTGCCTGGCCTATGACTCTTGTTCGGGAGGGAAGCACTGCTTCTTTTTGAACTATGTGATGCCACTTTGCTCCCATCTCTACTCCAGCAGACTATAGCAAACGTGGGTACCCACAGGGATCCAGCAGCCTATACCAGTGAGGCTTGTATCAAAAATATGGATTTGTTGGTCCAATAATATTCTTTCCAGGACCTAGAAGTGGAATGGAATTAAAAGAACTGGAGAGCACTGAAAGAAGCTAACAGGACTGCCGAAGTAAGCCCGGACTTCAAGATTCAACTGAAGCCTCAATGTGAATTCCTCCTTGGTCTCACTGACAGAGCTAAATCAGTCCCTCCGTGCTCCGATTCCTCCCTGCACTCCTGCTTGACACACGGGAGTGAAAGCACAGGGGGAATCACTAAGTCGCTTGAGATATCGGGACCACAGGAAATATGGGAGAAGCTAGAAATGAAAGTGGAATATCGAAACATGCTGCAGATAGAATGAGATAGGTTACTAAGCAAAACATCTGACCAAATTTGGTCTTACAGAATGATTACTTGGGTCAATATAAAAAACAAACCAGAAAGGATTCCAGGTATAAGTTATTAGTACAAGAGCCCAACTGAAGAATGAAGTGGTCCAGAGTTTATGGCAGCAGATACAGAAGCAGCAGCACCAACGGTAGAGACTTTTCTGAGTTAAAACCAACAGGATATGAGGAAATGCGAATGTTAATCTTTGAAGATTAATGTCAACATTTCCAGAATACTGGGGGGCTTGTGACACGTACAAGGAATAGAGGAGAAAGAGCAGACACATATGACAGTGCATGAGTGCAGGGTGGGCTATTAAGTTGTGGGAATAACCAGCAGAGATATTCAGGATATTATCAAAAATACAGGACTGGGGCACCAGCCAGAGGTGAAGATGTAGATTTTAGAGTCATCACTGACTCTATCCACTTTAGAGTCGAAACCATGGAATCCCAAAAAATAACAAGAAAGGTGTGAACTATGCAGGTGCACTTACATGTGGATTTTTTCAATATACACATACAGTACTATAAAAGTATTTTCTCTTCCTTATGATTTTCTTAATAGCATTTTCATTTCTCTATCTTACTTTACTGTTAAGAATACAGTACTTAATGCGCATAATGCATACTACATACAAAATATGTGTTAACAGACTGTTACTGGTAAGGCTTCCAGTCAACAGAAGTTAACTATTAGCAGTTAAGTTTTGAGGAAGTCGAAGGTTATACACAGATTTTCGGCACCCCTAACCCCTTCCCCCAAGTTGCTCAAGAATCAACTGATATTCACTTATAAGATATAAGGATTAAGGACAGACACTATAAAAGCCAGCTGGAAAGGTAAAGACGCCAAGGGCAGTATCCTAGAAGCCAAAGACAGACAAGAGGGCGGATGAGGACATTATCAGGAGTGTCAGAGACTACAGAGGTGACAAGTCATGATGATATTAAAGTCTAACGAGCAGTTGGCCTGGCCTGAGACAATCCATCACATAACTTTTGCCTTCTTGATCATATAATTTTTAAAGTATATCTGCACGTATTACTCTACCAGTTAGCTATATTCAAATGAATATTTTATCAACGTAAGTCTACTCTTAGAGAATTCTCGAGCTCCCATTAACAAATATACGCTGGTGATTTGATGTCAGCTTGTTGGCCTTCCAAAATTTTTCTCGTCTTAGGCTCAAAACTTTCAACTCAATTTAACAAACATTTACTGAGGATCTCATTTCCACTGTTGTACTAGATGGCAGAGGTGCAAAAGTTGACTCATTCAACAAATGAGCATCTTCTATATGCCAAGCACTGGGTGTGATCAGGTGAATCAAACACAAACACCCCTGTCCTCGTAGTTTTCTTGGCAGTGGAATGATATTTTAAATATGACTATTCTCCCTAAAGAAGCCCAAAAGAAACACGTTTTAGACTTATCTAAAAAGAAAAGGTAGCAAGTACATTTATTATTTCATAAAACAATATGAAATTAACAACAAGAAACACAAAAGTGCACTTAATCGTCTATGGTTAACCTGCTGTCCTCTGGCATCATACAACGTCACTAAACATCATTAACTTATACGTACAGCTGGCTCTCAGTTATCTGTGGGTAAACTGCTGAGAGCAATTCCCTAATACCGACTCACGTTTCCGGGTTATGTACCATCCAAATGTCTACCATGTAATTTCCTAACACATTACACAGTGTAAGAATATACAATTTAAGACTTTCACAAACTAACTCAAATCATTACACATGTCAGTTTTACTACGTTTTCTCTTTTTCAAATGAACTTGCACAGACACGTTCCCTACATCCAATATCCTTCGATGCATTTCCCAGAGCCAACCAGCCCAAGCTCCTCAACCCCATCTCAAACTCAGTTAGTGTCTAAAGCTGCCACCAAACTAATACATCTCCAAGCACGGGCCTCACTTTTACCTACAAGCTCACCATCTCAAAACGTTAACAATCACAACAAGCTTCTTTTGGTAAAAACTGCTGGCATTCCAACATGTGTACCTTCGATTTGTGAATATGTACTATTGTTCTAGCATAATGCAAATACTACAAACCGTGTGTGAAATAAACTTTTAAAAACAAGAAATAAAATTTCTAACATTTTCTTCCGGCACCAAGAGATGGGTTGCGTGCACACCCCAGAGCACATGTACCCTGCAAAATAGACATCACCCTTATCTTAAGAAACTGAAGCTCAGAGGTTAAGTAATTTGCTGCGGTCACAAAACTAGAATGAGGTAGAACCAGATTTGCAGATTCAAGCAACAGTGTGGCCACAAAGCTCAAGGCCTGTATCACTCTTACGGCTCACATCAATCTCTTTCCTCATACTTGGGGTCCTGTGAGCTCCCTCTGACCTCTCACCTCATTCCCAGCCAGCCACTCCCTCCCGCAGCCCTCCCACCTCGAGATGCTGTTGAAAAAAAAACAGGTATTCTTTTTATGCCTCCAAAAATGACAACAAACTAAATTTTGAATTTCTAAGGAGAGTGCTATGCCATCTAAACAGGCATCTGCCTACCAGCCAGGCTACGTTTCACAGTAAATGATAAATAGAAATTCTTAGACTCTAACACATGAGCAATACGGAAAGTTGCAATACAAAAGGAAAAATGCCTCAGGGAATTATTAACCGTGACTTTATAAAAACTGATGATTCCAGGTATTATGCTCCATAGGGAATAGCTTTAATTAATGTCAATTCTGTTTACCTTAAACTTACGTCAAATTCATTTCTAAGATGAATTCATTCTGGTTCGTTCCAGTATTCCATGGAACCAAAATAAACGTGCTTCGTTTTAGAAAGAACTTGAACAGGTTATCAAGTCCAAAGATCAAGTCGGTCTCCAGGGGGAGAGAAGGATTTCTGGTTTTTTAGTTTTACAGAAAAAAAGCCAAAGTCGAGTCCAGAATGAGGATCACTGCAATCCCAATAAAAGCAAAATAAGTAAAATTTAAAAACTTATGTGGTAGAAGTAGAAACTTGTCATAATTTGGGCCAAAATGATACTGAATATCTTAAAACCCAGAAACATCGATGCAGAAGAATGAACTGTTGCTAGACATACAAAATCAGTTTAGAACTAAAATAATATTAAAAAGGTTAAGGCTATCTATGTAGTGGTGTCGGTGTATTAGCACCTAATAAAACCCATGCAAGTGCCCGGTGACTTCCAAGTAGTAAACACATAAACGAACACACGGGGGGAAACGCACAAAGCTACCTAATAAAGTTTCAAAGAAACCCAAGAAAGAAATATGGCGCAAATAAGAAAAAGCCTGAGCCAAGGACAATGAAAAGGTGGAAAGGGAGGTAAAAGAAAAAGAACACTGAGGGAGAAGCAGACCATAACTCTGTTGAGCAAAAAAGTATTACAGACCTGGAAAACGGAGCTCCAAAAAAGCTAAATGGCCGGGACAACATCACACTGCCAGGGTGTATGGTATGCACTACCACACCGCAGGGCCATGTGACAGTCACAGCGGCAGAGTTAGAAACAACATGGGCAAGACCCCCAAATGCCCTTCCTAGAGCAAGTCAGCGCCCACAGGGTTCTCTCCGCGTGCTGGCGGCTCAGTCTCCCTTCCCATTCCCAGGACCTCCCATTCAATTAATAATTAATTACTTTCTGAGTTGAAGGAATCAATAAACAACTGAGTTTATGGCAGGTCTTAATTGTGTTTGTCCTCCAAGTCTTTGTTTTTTGCTTCCCCCTGGGATGTGATTTATCCTCACATCTTCCCTAGTCCCCCAAAACAGTTGATGCCCCAATTTTATCTGTCAATTCTGCTCTTCCCCAATTGCCTTGAACATCTTCATTTGAGCACCTTCCTCAAACTCTCTCTCCTCTTGCCTCAAATCCAGCTGTCGTCGCATTTTGCTCAGCTGACCTTTCTCTTGGCTGCCCTGGCCAAACATGGCATTTCTGTCCTCTGTAGTGCTCGCTTAATATTAACCACACTTTTATGTGCCTTCATACAGTCTGAATACTCTTGTCCTTAAATAATTAATAATTTCTAGTCCCCTTTAAATGATGTATGCTCTTACTTATACAATTGGTTTGCTCACACACCAGATGCAGAATATCTGGCCCCTCCAAAAAAAAAAAAAACCTACTTCTGCAGGGCAGAGAAAAACAAACAAACAACAACAAAAAAGAGGCACGAGGAAGCCTCGAGGTGATGATATGTCTATCACCTCGATTATGATGGCTGCACAGGCTCGTGCATGGCCAAACTCATCAAACTGTATATACTAAATACGTGCAGATTTTTGTACATCAATTAAAGGACAGAGAAAGGAGAAGGAAGAAAGGCAAAGGAGAAGGGATGCTTCTGCAGTGAAGTGGGCTAAGAAGACTGTCATGAGTGAGCTAAAACTGGGCTGATTTTCATAGGCATTTAACAGTTCTTGGCAGATTTTTAGAAATTACTCAGGGCTCCATGATAAGGCACAAATTCACGTCAGGTCAGTCACAGGCCTGTCTCCTGTTACTACGGAAGAGGTGTCCCTTCTCACGGCTTATGCCATAGATCTCATCCCCTCCCCTCTTCGTAGGAACTCTGCACTGACAACACTTGCTCATCGAGATTCCACCTCGCCCTCTCAACCCAGACCTTCCCACCAAAACATGCTGCAATCAGAACGCTTGGGAGCTTTCCCATGCTTGCTCCCTTCTCCATTTTTTTCACTTCCGCTCACTTCTGCTCCTCATCCCACCCTTTTACCACCACATCAACATCTCCCACGAGGGTCACTCGTGATCCCTGAGCTGCCAACTCCAATAGATGGTACTCGATCTCCCTCTCAGAGAAGCATTCCACAGTACTGACCGCTTCTCCCCTTGGCGGCAAGGACACCTACTCTGGCTGTCCTCTCACTTGCCCGGTCACTCCTCTCATCTCTTCTCATCTCCTTGGAAAGCTGAGCCTCCTCTCCCCAGCCCCATCCCAGACCGCCTCCTGTTCTTATCCTAGTCTCTCCATAGGCAATCTCACGCCATGGTGTCAGCCATCACCTCTACACTGATGGCTCCAAAATTAAAGCTAGTGATCACTCGACATCCCCTTCTCCCACCCCATGTAATATTAATCACCATGTCCAGCAATTTTACCTCTAAATCTCCATTTTCTCCCTATTTCTACTCATGATAAAAGGTTCTTAAGAGGATCAAATGGGCTAACATGACTGTACTTTTAAAAAAGGGGGTGAAACACTTAAATCTGAGTATTTATATTCAATAAATTGAAATCTTTAAAGCAAAGACTTTCTCAAGTTCATCTTTTTATTCATTCCACATGGCAGACCCGGCACAGTGCTTTGCGTGCAGGTGATCTTCAGTAAATATACTGCAATGAATCTCTTGTATTGGCTTAATACATTCTAAACTGAAATATTCGCACATCTAACAGCTTCTATGTCCCAAAGCATGTTATCATTTTTATCTTGTGAGAGGTAAGAATCTTAAATTAAATTACTATGTAAAGTGTAAACTACACTGTATACTTTTAATAATTACAATACTGCTTATCTAAAGTTAGAAAAACCTTTCACCTTTCTTGGCCCGGCTTTCCTGAAAACATCCAAATCTCACACTAAAGTCCAAATTTCATAAAGATTCCTGCTTCCCAATGGTGCATTCTGAGAGGGGAACATTTAAGCATTACAGGAATATTTAAGTTTTAAGTACCCTGAAGGCAGGCAGAATGACTGCTTGAAAAAGTTCCCTATCACATTTTCATCTTGAAATGTGAGTGACATTCTGATTAGGACCAGATACTGTAAAATGAAATCTTGCTTAAAAGTTCTCAAAACTCTTCAGAGACATTTAATTACAGCCTCAGAAAGCAAGATTGTCATCTAGCAAAATCTTCCCATTGTCAATTCAAAAAACTGCCTAGACTAGATTTCCAACTAAATCACAATCCTCATTATAATATTCATTCACACACTACTTATCATTCGTTGCACAAGTCATAATCTGTAATTATATATTTGTTTATATAATGATTTGCTTCATGTCTGTTTCTCCCATGAGGACAAAGATGACCCCAATTCTGTTCACTGCTGTACTCCCAGCACCTTACACAGTGCCTGACATACAACAGGAGTTAAAAGGCTCTAGCGGAGCAATTTATTGAATGAGGAACGAACTAGTCATTGAAGCCAAAGTAGACAGCGGGATGCACATAAGCAATGGGCTTGAGGCTTTAAGATCTCACTCTCCCAAACCAGAGAGGGCGTGACTTTCCCCATATTTGTTCATCCTTCATTTCTTCTTGCCTTTAAGGAGGGCATTCTGGACACACACACCAGTTCAGCTTTAAATCATCCACTCCAAATGTCTTACGAATCCAGTAACTGAGACCCAAAGACACTAGGTGACTTGTCACTTTGACCCTTACAGCCAGCAGACTTCTCTGCCCTACACCCAACAACGCTGTGATTCTACAGAACCAACCCTCCCTGTAGAAAAGGAGAGAAACCAGGAAAAGTCTAAACAGAAAATGTCAGAGTGACTACAGAAGCCTTACTCACCCTTAAGGCTTTCTGAGAACTGCACGGGAAGACGCCAGAAAAACAAAAGAATAAAGTCTGATCAACAGACTCCCATGTCACAACACCTCTTCCCGGTAATAACCTTCATATACACTTTCAGGAGCAACTCAGCAGCATCCTTCAACCCCCAGAACTATTCTGGGGAAACAAAAAAGGTTGTGACGATCATAAAACACAGTATCATCAAACCAAGGTCCTCCTGGGCACCCAAACAAAAATCCACTGGTGCAACTAACTATTCAGCCAACCGCAAAGGAGAGGCAGCATAACGCAGTGGTTAAAGGTGAGAGCTCTAGATTTTTGGAGAGGCCGCTGAATCCAAGCATGTCCTTTCACTTGCTGTGATCTGAGGTTTTTCCAGACTGCAGTTTCTCCAGCTGTAAAATGAGAATAACCACCGCCCTGGAGGACTGTTAACAGTGTAAGGATACCATGCATAAAGCTTAGAATAGTACCTAGCACGGAATAAAGGCTCAATAAATGTCAGCTACTTGTCATTTTATTCAGCTGTAATCCCTTTCACAAGGCCTATTCCCTCTCTAGCCTTCATAATTTTAAAGACGTTGTTCCACCCTTTCCATTTTTGAGGGGCTTGTATATACAGTAGCTGAGAGCACATTTTTTAAAACCACAGTGGGCAAACCGGTTCCATATGTCTGTGCCTCAGGTTCCTGATCCATGAAACGGGCTTGATAATACCTACCCCACAGGACGGATGGTAGTAAGCGCGCCCCTGCTGCTACACGATCTATTACTGGTATGTAATTAAAACGCACTCAGGGACAAGTAAACCTTTAACCGTCAACCCCAAAACATCCATCAGTCTTAATCCTAGTCCCACCACCGCAGATCAAATACCAAGGTCGATCCATCTCACACGCCCAATTTCTTCTCACACTCTGCAGCAAGACACCCCCGCCCGCCCCTCCGGCGTGGTTTTCCAAAATCACAGGGCTCAGTTTCTTCCCAGGGACGGCGTCAGAGCGGATCATATCAAAGTTGCCAGATCTCCACCCCGCCCCCAAGCCCAAAGCGCGGGGAGACCCCGTGCATCCTTCCTCCCTCGGGACAGCACTGCGTCTCCCGCTGCGGTCCTCCCCCCCACACACACTCACGTGGGCCCTCCGGCCGAGGCTCCACGTCACCCGCATCCCGGACCCCACCGCGGCGCCTCCCGCTGTGCCCGGCAGCTTCTCCCCACGCCGCAGGCGCGCACACCCCCGGAGCCGGGCTCGGCCGCCACGCTGGGGATCCGGGGCCCGAGGCCGGCCGCGTCCCTCCTTCAGGCCGAGGCCGCCCTCGGGCCCAGCCTGGCCGCACGCGGAGGCCGCGCCGCCAACCGGCCCCCGCCGTTCCCACAACCGGCGCCGCACTCACCGCAACGCCGAGACTCTGGTTCCTGCGGCCTCCGGCCCACGCAGGCCTGGCTGCGCCCGGGAGCGTCCACGCCCCGCGCCGCCTCCTGGGGACGCTGGCGCAGCCGCCGCGGCCGCACTGCGAGGGAGCGACCGTCTGCCGCCCTGTCCTCCGCTGCGCCGCCTCCTCCCGACCCGGGCCGCGGCGACAACTGCAGCGCCGCTCCCCGGCGCCGGCAGACCAGCGTCTGTTGAGCGAACCGCCCGGGACGCGCTCCCTCGGCCGGCGCTCATTGCATATGCAGGAAGACCGCCGCCCATTGGCCCGCGGGCGGTGGCGCGTGCGGGGCCGGGCCTATCGAATTCCCGCCGTGGAGCGCGGCGCTGGAGGCCCGGGGCGGAGCAGGGTTACTACAGGTCATTCGTCGGAGCCGCCGCGGACGGGACCCAGCAGCTGCCGGCGCGGGGCGGGGACGGGGTCAGTGGGGAGGGATAGATCTGCGGCAGCAGGAGGGGAGTCGGCTCTGCGGCTGCGATGTGGGTAGAGAGGTGGGTCCAGCAGGATCCGCAGAAGGGCCTTCCTTCTCAGGGAAAAAGACCACCC
>NW_024354875.1:7187116-7379800 GCF_902729225.1 Pteropus medius
ACACACACACCAAGAAACTACAAACGCACTGTCATTGCTGTAATGTGTAAATCTGAATCTAGGTCATGAAATAATATGCATCTTATTTTCATTCTTAAGTGGAGTCGTTATCCTGTTCTTGCACAAGTTTCTGTCATTTCGTCAAATAAAATGATTTTTGGAAATGCCAGGAGCAAGAGGGGCTCAAATATTCAAAGCGTGTTCCTTTATTATTTCTCTTGTTTTGGCTTCATCAAACCCAGCAAATAACCCATCTCTCCTAAATGCATTCATATTTATGCAAGATTGATACTTGTTTTCAAAGGATAAAATGCACTCCAAATTATTGTTTTTGGATGTTCTTATAAATTTGAAAGTGTTTCTGTATTTTAAAGAGTTTGCCATTACATTTCATTTTAGACACTGGGGAAAGGAAAAAAGACATCGAGGCAGAGAGACTGCCTCCCCACAAGAAAACAACAACAGCAACAAAAAGCCAAGATACATGACTAAAATAATGCACTTGAAGAAAGAAGACTTTCAGTACCTTCGTAGTACTAGGATTGGGCTTTTTTTCATCCAACACATTATTTAGTTTGTCTATAAACAAAATGGTAACTTTAAATCGGATTTGATACCACAATAAATAAAAGATTTGGAGAGTTTCGATGTTTTTGTTTTTGTTTTTGTTTTTGTAAGTGGCGAAGGGGCTAGCAATAGTCGCTGGAATAGTAAAACTCACTGAGAGGCAAAACTTTTCGTTAAATAGGTGAAAGGTGAGGGTCTTGAGCCAGCCTAAGGCTAAAGCAGGGGCTCACTTCCAGGAGAATCACAATCCTGGGAAGCTGCCTGAACTTGAACTAGGTTGAGTGATGGATGATATTCAGAGCAAAGCGAGCTCATCTTGGGTCGCAGACCAATTTAGCTACGTAAAAGAACAGAGATACCTGACTTAGGCAACCTGTCCTACTACTATAAAACGCTTTGCTCGCTAATGAAAGCATTATCAAAGGATACATCCTGAAGATAAATAGAATGCAGAACTTCTTATCTAAATAGCCTACCACCATTCCGCTTGCAGAGAGAAGTATATCCAGAAGTGGTAGTTCTAAAATCAAGAAGAGCCTCTAGAAAAATAATTTCCAAGGGTGGAAAACCAATATCGAATCTTATTTTTCCATCGATAAGCGTAAAGCCTACTAGTAGAATTCCAGTAACATCTTAACGTCTTTTATTATCTCTTTTCTTCGTTATCTCTTTCTGTATTATAGAATATGTATATGTATATATGCATATATACACATTCATACATATTTACATGTATGGCTTTTTTAATATAAAGAAAATATTCCTTGGAATTAAAATTCTAAGTTCTCAACTTTTTTGCTTAGGCTAAACAAATGTAATATTTTTTAGATTCTAGATGTTTTCTTTTTTGAATAAAATGATACATATACAGTTACTCTTCTTTTAGAAAGGGTTTCAATATATTTTTATTTAGAACTTTTGAGAATTATGGAATTTGGCTGCATATTCCTTCTATTTAGAAAAATTTAAGTCTGTATCTGTAAAGGCCAACTGAATGAAAACATCCAGCAGTTCCTTTTACAGTTTTGTCATTTCTCCAAATTACAGAAGCACTGAGGGCAAATGCCTTTGTAATTCTCATGAATGCCTAACGATCTGTTTTATGGTAAGGGTGAAAGAAATAGTCTGTGACTGTATAGCAAACTACAATTAGCATTTTCCATAACCATTACAGTATAAAACCAGGAGAAGCTGAAGTTTAAAATTTTAACAGAAACTTTTTAGTTCTTTCATTTCTGGTGGACTGTGGGGTGGGGGGTGAAGGTGGGAGCTGAGGTAGCATTTGATAACGTATGTTCGAGTTAAGATGGCTCTGGCCGCAAGAAGCAGAACATTCAACAAGAACTAACTTAAACTATGACATTTATTTACACATAAAGATAATTCAAGAAGCAGAATAAGTCCAAGATGTCAAGGACTCTGCCATGTCATTGAGGACCCAAGCTTTTACCATCTTGCATTCTGTCGGTCTTAGCAGGCACAGCTTCAAGTGTCACATGAAACACAACAGCATCTGACCAAAGAATAGGGATGTATTTCCTAAGCACCACACCTTATTAAGGATGAAACCCTTTCTCAGAAGGCTCACAACAGACGCTCCTCAAGTCGAATTGGCCAGAATTAGAATCCTATCTGCAAGGGAGGCTGGGAAAGTGTCAGCATTTTTGGCTTCTCCGATGGAAGGTAGGCACCATCAACACAGAAACAGCCATGGGGAAGAAATAGTGTGGAGAGGCCTAATCAGCAGTATCTGCAATGGATATCACCTGAAGGTACCCATCTCTGATTAAAAGTGGCTTAAACAATAAAACCATCTGTTATGTCTAGAGGAAAGCAATTCTAGGGTTGCTTCAGAGATTTACTGATGTCATCAAGCAACCAGACTCTTCTGTCTCTTCATTCTTTCATTCTCACTGTTCATGTTCTCTCCCTTCATTGTTACAAGGGCTGCAACTGCTCTAAGCATCTTCTTTACACGGTACCTCCAAAGGGAAAAGCGACCTCTCCTACATGTCAGTATGTGTTTATTGGGGAGCTACATCTTCCAAGATGCATTCTGATCACTTCCCCTACCAATCATTAACAAAAGAAATTGCCCTGACAAACTTAGCTGAATTATAGATCATCTACTAAGGCTAGGATTGGGTATTTCTAGCAAGTGGAGACATAGCATCACTTGAGCTTTGGTTCCAAGTGTATGCCACATTTTCAAGGACAGGGCCCAATCCCCAAAAAGCATCTTTCTCAAGCTGGCTCCTTAGCTGGCTTTTAAGAGACATTTAAGAGTTCTACCTGGCAGCATTTATCTGTGAGGGAGTGTATGGTAGAACCCATGGATCCTGTAGTCACATGCCCATTGTTGCTCCTCTGCCATAAAATAGATCCCTTTGTTGCAGACTAATATTATGCAAGATTCCCTGATGGCAAACTGAACACTCTGTGAGCCTTCAGATTGTGGTGCTGGCAAAGGCTCAGTGAGCTGGAATGGCAAACTCACCCCTGGGTTAGATATCAGCCATCCTTGGTAAAGACAAATCACTGTAGAGAGAAGTGGAGATTTGCAGGTGCCATCAGCATATACTGGACACCAAAGGCATATGTACAAGGCAACAACAGCATCTGATTATAGGTGGGCATCAACAATGTCAGCCATTTAAACCTTTTGTTAAAAAAAAAAAAAGTGTATTTCAAGGAATTTTCCAGTCACTGAATTTCAAACAAAGAATCAGGAGAATTCTCAAAGGTCCTGTGGCCAATTTTTATGGTTCTGTCTTTCCAGGAAGTCCTTCTTTGCAACACAAGCATCATCTTCAGGAGGGACGCACATGGCTGATCATGGGGTGTGACGTCACAATGGGATATGCTCTCTAGATAAAGATCTCTAGGGATGGAGATTCTCAATCTCAGTGTCTCTAATGACATTAGCTTATGTAAACACTCCATCAATACATTCTTTCTTCAATTTAAAGTAACTTAATTTTATTCCACTTTAGTGGTTAAGAACCTACCAGCCTCCTTTTAATAACCTTTTGTATTCATGAAACACTTTAAAGTCCTCTTTTACTTTTTATTTTCCAGGCTAGACAATATATTTTTTAACTCTTTTCCAAATGACCTACCTTCTATGCCTTCAATCATTTTTCCTCTTCTTCTCCCTTCTTCATCATTTGGAGGACAAAACAGAATGCTTAAACTTTAACGAGGGCCTGACGATTGTAAAATGTATTGAAATAATCTATTACCAGCCCTTATTCACTAGAATTACATTAAAATAGCCTAAAATTAATTACTGTTTTAAAATAACAGCACATACTTTTTCATTCCTGGTTCATTCTGATTAAGGATAATTTCCAGTTAAAGCAGTGAACATTTATATGTCTAAAAGTCTCTTTAAATCCATTGTTAGGCTTGTTTGATTGGGGTTCTATGTATGAGCCTCTGCACAAACAGCCTTTTATGTTATTTTTATTAAACTGTCTCTGTAATTTATTCATATGAGTCTCTTTTCCATCTTATATCTGTAAAGACCTCTGAATGCAGACAGTCATATTAAACTGTCCAGAATAGTTGCTTTTCTATAATTTTTTAAGATATTCTGGAATAGATATTTGATATATTTCATTTAAAAAGAAAAAGATAACCTAAATACATCGGAAGATTTAATTTGGCTGCATGGGACTGAGAATGCAAAATAATAGTGGCTGAAACATACAATCATTTTTATTCCACATAAAAAATGTGTGGAACTAGATAGTCCAGAGGCGATACAGAAACCATGAAATCATCAGGGACCAAGATGCTTCTCTCTTTCTGTTCTGCCATTCCCAGCGTGTGATTTCGTCACGTGTGACTTCTTTACTCAAGGTCAGAAAATAGCTGATGGAACTTCACCCATCGCACCCACATTCCAGGCATCAGAAAGAAGAAACTGAACAATGTATAAAGCATGTAACTTCTAGTAATTCCTTTAAGGCAATAAAAATAATTATGGAATGTTTCTTCCCACACGGCATCTCACCTTACAGCTCGTTGACCAGATGTCATTAATTACAAAGTACGTTGGGAAAGAAATTTCTTAGAAGCACAGATTGCCATCTTCAATAAAATCACAGTTTCTGTTACTAACCATGAAGGGGACAATGATTTTTGGGTAAACAACCAACAGTCTCTGCCCCCTTGATAAAGGTGAGGTGGTCGATGGAATCTTCAATACGTCGCCTTATCCTGATGATGCTCAAGTTCTTCCCAGGACCGATAAAAGTTTTCCTGTGTGTTTCTCCTTTGGATTTAGAAATTTGTGACAATAGAGAGTAATCATTCAACATTTTTCTGATAAGAAGCCTTTGTACAATTGTGAAATAAATAATCTCTGAGCCTCTCTTCCGGAGAACCATCTATCTTAATTCCTCTCAGAATTTCTTACTGAACTTACTTCTCATCTTTGCTTTTCTTTTTCTTTGGACCCGCTACAGTTCCTGTACATAATTATAAACTATTTGGAAGCCAAGCCTGGATTCAATGCTCTAATCAACTGAACATTAATTCCACAAATATTTAAGTGCTACCAGATGACAAGTACTGTGCTAGATGCTGCAAAAAATAGCGCTTACTGAGACAGAAGAGGTCCTGACTCTTATATTCTAAAATAAGTTCATTATAATAAGTAAATATAGTAAATAAGATAATCACAGAGTCAAAAGTGCTCTTCAAGCATTTAAACAGGATAACTGGAAGAAAGTAGGAACAGAGACAATTATGGATAGAGAGGTCAGGGCAGACAACTCTGAAGGATGATATCTAAGTCCTAATGAGGAACTAGCTGATATTTCTTGCAGGAAGTTCATCTTCCAGCTCCAGAGAGCTTCTTCCAGAGATTTGGAACATATTCTTGTATCACATGGACTTGACCTGGCATTTTTGGGAATCCTGCCCAATTTGCAGAATCCTTAAATATAACAAGGAACACAGTCCTGTCATCTAAAGTTCCATTAGATCTCATTTTGTCATTTAAAGCTTGTTACTCAAATGTCAAGTACCCTGTGACGCTCCCATGAAAAATCAATGGTCCCATTCTCTGTGTTTGTTCATGCTATTTGTTGGTTGGTTAGGGAATAGAAAATGCAAATTAAACTTGCTTATGCAAACGAAATTTATTGGTTTACGGAATTAGAGGGAGTATATCTGCCTTCAGGGATAGCTTGATATAGGCTCAATTAGATCAGAAAGAGCAGTTTGACTTTCCATTGCACAAGTTGGCTTTCTCAGTGTCAGTATTTGCTTCATCTTGAGCCCCTACCGACACCCTCACAGCAGCAAGAAGGCTAGAGGCCCTTGCAGATTCCTATCCCACTGGAAACACAGTCTTTTCCCAGAAATTTCATTCCCTCTTGAGATGTTATGTGTCCCTCTTTGCCCAATCTGAATGTTCAGAACACTACATGGGTTCTTTCTACTCAGACCTGGCTCATTGGCTCTACCCTTGGATTCCAGGGTAGAATTCAGCAGTCCACACCTCAAAAGTACTAAGGAGACGTATTGGGGAGACAGGTGTAGATGTTCCACGGGGAAATCAGAGTGTGATTGTTAGTGGAAAGGTGAAAAGAGATCAAAACACCAGATGGCACCGCCCTGACTTTAGCTTTTCTTGTGCCGTATGGAATTGGTTGTGTTTGCCTTTTTTTCTAACTCTGTGTTGAGCAGTTTGGGAAGCAGTGTGTCTTCTTCATCTTCTTATCCCTCAGATCTACGCAAGTATGTTGGCAGATACAATGCCTGCACCAAGTCAGCTAGAGAAACATTTGTCCAATTCAACTATTGAGTACTGTACATGCGTGCATAGGTTTCGAGAGATACATTCACGAATGTTGGTACTTACAGTACATTTAATCTCTGAGAAGATATCAAAAAGTTTCTTAAAAGTCTAAGAGCCTGTCCTCACCCTACATTTATTTCACTTATTTCCTCTGCAGTATCTTTAGTTTATCTTAATATTCTTTCTTTCTTCAATGAATTCATTCCTATGTTCTCATCTATTTCAATCTGCATTTAATTTACCATTTCATAAGTCTTCTGGTCTCTTCTAGTCTACCTGGCACCACAAGGGGGCTTATAAGAAATACGGAATCTTAGGCCCTATCCCAGAACTATCTGAACCAGATCTGCATTTTAATATGATCTCGCAGATGATTCATGGACACATTGAAATTTGAGAATCGCAGGTCTCTTGGTCTAGACTAGCACCATCTATTGGAGATATAACAGGAGCCACATATATATTTTTTAATTTTCTGGTTGCCATATTTAAAAAGTACATAGAAACAAGCCAAATTAATTTTAATAATGTATTTTATATGGACTCAATATAGCCCAAATATCATCATTTCAACCTGTAATCAATATTTAAAATTTTTAATGAGGTAATTGGTGGGGGGGTACTCTTTCAAACTCTGTGTTTATTCTATACTTATAGCATCTCAATTTGGACCAGCCACCTTTCAAGTGCTCGATAGCCACACATGGCTGGTGGCTACTCTATTGATCAGCAAAACTCTGAATTGTAAGATGCACCAAAACAACAGATCACGTCTGTTTCACTGTCCCCCAGTATCCCAGTGCCTTGCACAATGGCTGATGCACAGAAGGGACTCATTAAATGTTTGTTGAACTAATAAATTTGACAGGAGGAATACTTAAAATATTTATCCCAATGTAACCCTTTTGTATTACTACTATTAAAGCTGTTCTGAAAAATAATAGTTTCCCTCAATACTTTAGGATGTGTTTACTGGAATTAATGATTGACAAAATTCTCATGGAGGATAAAGAACTTGATATATAAAATTTTAAAGCTCTATTTTAATCTACACAATCATAGTAAAATTCTGGCTAGAAGTTCATTTGTAAATATTATCTCTAGCATGGACACCTATTATATTGTCTTCCCAGCAATTCTTTTCCCACTTTTTCTATTAAAAGCTACCCCTTCCCTTTGAGAAAGGGCCCCTCCTCATTCCTTGTATTTTTGGGAAACTGCTGGTCACCAAACCTTGTCCACACTAGCCACAGAAATGATATAGGACACAACCTATCAATCAGATCATTCTATCTCTGTAGCCACAGGTATTGGTTCAGGGTGGTCACATGATCCAGGGAGGACCAATCAGAGTCCATCTCGCAAATTTTACGGCCCTATCCTGAGAAAGAGACTGTGTAGGAATCCTCTAAGCCTAAAGTATACTGAGTGCAGATCGGTTCTCTCTCAGAAGCCCACAGGATGAGCCCAGAGGGGAGCATAGAAAAGAGAGGGGGCTGAGAAACCCCAAATCTAGTGATGCTTGAGGTCAGCGCCCATCCCTATTTTTACCTGTAAAACGAGTCAGAACGTGTGTGTTTAGGCTAGTTTTGGGTCACTGAGAAGTCAAATTCCCTGATAAACAGGAAAATGAAAGGAGGGCTTCAAAATGAAATTCACTGAAGCTTAGAAAGATAGCTCGCTACTATTGTGAAATTGCCGTTACCTCTTTATGAAACAGAGTAATTTACCCTTTACCAGGTGTTCTGCTTATATTCTGTCAACCTGCTTTTGTAAAGCAGGAGTCGTATTTCCAGGGCTGCCTTTTATTCCTGTACTAGGTCAGGCAAGCTCAGGTTTCTGAGTAAATACAACACAAGAGAAGCATAAAGTAGGGTTTCCTTTTGGACAGATCTCCTGCCTGCATCACTCTCTTCTCTATCCCGGTTAACTGGATGGTGTCAAATTTCCATCAATGATTCTCTAAATAAAATGTTAGGATGGAAAAATAGCACTCATGTATTGACTTGGTGTTTTACATATATATTATTTTATTTAATCTGATCAATACCCAATGAAGCATTTCCCCATTTTACAGAAGAAAACCCTGAGACTCTGTTAGGTACCTCCTCGAGATCCTAAAACTAGTGAGCAGTAGAACCTGGACACACATAAGTCTGTCTGACTCCCAGCTCATGATTTTCTTCAAGACACTACTTTGCTTCATAGGGAGCAGAAGAGTAGTGTCATCCCATTGGTATGTTTATATCACACCAAATGTCCATGTGCTCAAATATTTTGGAAATGTAATCAGCATTCACTAAGCCTCAATGTAAAACAGTTAATATGTTAGATAAGTAATCATAATATTAAGCTTAAATCGAATGAAAGTTCAAAAGGGGAAAAAAAAAATAAAGAAAATGCATCCTCTTCAAAAAAAAGTGGAATGCTGGGAACTGGAAAAGACTAATGAAGAGGAGGAGGAGAAGGAAGGAGAGAAGAGAGGAGAGAATGAGGATATTACCGCCGGTCAAAAACCAACTCAAACCATGAATTATTCATCAAAGATCTTCTATCTCACATTATGAAATTGGCACATAAAGATAAAAAAAAAAGATATATAGCTTTGAGTAGCAATTCGATATATTGAGCTTTGAGTAGCAATTCGGCCACTAACAGAACCCTCCTCTCAGCCTCAGGATTTGAGAAACAGAGATGGAAAAGTTGAGAAGTCAGTGAGGTTTGCTTTTGACACTGCGTGCTTCGCGCTCCATGCAAACTCTCAACGCCGGGGCCCAACCCCCCCTATTTAGGCTTATGTACAAATTTCCTGCCTCTCTCCACCCTTCAAAACTTGCCCATCCTGTATCTCGTTACCTAATGGCATATTCTCTACTTTTCATAACTTAATTCTTTAATCTTATAACACTAACATAGAAAAGTGTTTAAAATATATGGATGCTCTACATATAGAGTGAAAATGCAGAGAAAAAGAACTGAAAAGCACGCAATATAGTGAGAAGGTGGGGAATGGCAAGGTGAGATCGCGAGATGACAGTGGTTTTCACCTTTCGCCCATGTATTTCTGTATTTTTTAGTCTTTTACATTAAGCACCTGTTCATATATTATGTAATTTAAAAAAAATGAGTGAGAAACAAACATGAGAAAAATTATGATTGAGCTCATTCTCCCTTTCCCATGAAACTTTTTTAAAAGCAACCTTTTAGAGAGGATTCCTAAATACATAGAAGAAATTTAAAGGAAGGGGCAGTTTTACATATCTCCTGGGTTGGATGATGGAGTGAGAAGGGAGGCGCTTTTGCAGCTGGGACTTTTCAGTGCAACTTTATCCTTCGTGCATATGTGGGCGGAACCTACATAATCACAGTCACCACGTAAAACAAACCTCTGTTTCTATGTGTGTCTATACTGAGTTATAGGGTTTAAAGTACAAGCTGAATACAGGGTGACCTTATCCTGTGGGGAGATGGTCAAGTGAAAGTCAGGGAACCTTCTGCATTTTCTATATTTCCATTTCTATAAGAATGTATTCACATTTGCATCATAATTAAAGATGCATTCCTATATTCTCATCTATTTCAATCTGCATTTAAGTTACCATTTCATAAGTCTTCTGGTCTCTTTTAGTCTACTCGGCACCACTAGGGGGCTTATAAGAAATACATGCTTTTTGGCAAGTGTGAATGGGATGGGGAATAGGTGTTCCCCATCTAAATGGACCATAGTTAAAGCAGTTTGAGACCAATAGTTCCTTCCAGAGTACTCTTTCCTCTGCTGCAATGCCTAGAGAGTCAGTGGATGGAAAGAAACACATCTTTATCATATGACCACAGAATCAGAGTCCTCTGTAATCACTTTCTCTCTAGATTTGCCGATTACCCTGATGTCAGTATTAATAAAGCTTCTTTTGGTTGCAAGTAACAGAGACCCAAATTGAATTACCTTATTCGAAAAGGCGAATTTATTTTATCATGTAACTATAAATAAATAAACAAAACCAGTTTGGCTTCATGCAAAGTTGGATTTGGCACTCAAACATTATCCTCAGCAATTTGTTTTTCCTCCTTCCTTCTTTCCTTCCTTCCTTCCTTCCTTCCTTCCTTCCTTCCTTCCTCTATTTATCTATCTTTTTTTTTTTTTTGGTGGTGTTCATTCTCAAGTCTTTTCATTCTCAAGCCTTAGTGCGCAACCAGTCATTGCAGGCTTATAATTCTACATTATATTTTCACCAAGCAACCACAGAAAATCTCTCTCTATTTAGCTTCGGGGAAATTCCTGGTGTTTAGTGTCCTTGGTCTAGCTTGGGTCATGCACCCGGCTCTGAACTGACTGCTGAGGGAAAGGGAATGGAGTGCTCTGATTGGATGGGCTTTGGTCACATGCCCACCAATGAGGTGGGAGCCTGGGGATCCGCCCCACCTGAACCACAGGGATTGGGTTGGTGGGGAGAGTTCACATCTCAAAGTCATTCCAAGGTTCTATTACTAAAAGAAGTAGAAAGAGTTACTGAATGGCATAAAAAAAAAAGAAAAGAAAAGAAATGTCCACCAATTTCCCAGACAAGCAGCTGCACTGAATGATCCAGGTTCACTATCATACAGTTCTTTTTACGTCTCTAACATCTAACATGCTCTGACTTTCATGTCTCAACCAATCTGTCCTTTCTCTCTAAACTTGGAGTCTCAAAGAGCCCTCAGAGGATTACTGTCAACACTGGGAGGGGTTGTCTATCTCTATGATTTGGGCCGAGAAGGAATAATTTTCCAGGTAGGGAACATTCACCCAACATATGTTTCATCCTTTCTGTGTATGAAACGTGTGCTTCACCATGTGCCTGCCTACAATAATTAGTCTAGTGAAGATATTACACAAGGAAATCCATACTAAGACAATGTGATAAGGAGTAGGATAGAGTTCTGCACATACTGATAAGGGAAAACTATGAGGGGAAGGCTCCAAACCTGCTCAAGGTAGTCAGGACATGCTTTTACAGGGAGATGATATTCGAGCTAAGTCCTTGTGTATGTATAAAGGTTAAGCAGAGGGGTGGAGAATGGGGCGTGGGAGGGTTGCTGAGCATTCCAGGTGGAAAAAACAACATGTGCCAAAGCACAAAAGGCACATTTTTGTGATGAATTAGGCCAGGGTAACTACAGCCTAGAGCGTGTGTAGAAAAGTGTCCTGAGACAAGTCTGTAAAGAACATGAATGAACTTGCCAGCCATGACAAGCCTGGATGTTTCAAATTTATCTTGCAAGCAAGCATTAGCCCCTTTCAGGCAGAAGAAAAATGTGACCAGATGTGGTTTTGTTTGTTTGTCTAAACACTCCCTGGAGAGCAGGTTGCAGAGGAATAAGATTGGAGGCCAAGAGTCTACTTCAATAGTCTACTGCGCTTCAAACACCATCTACTTTAGTGGCCCTGGTAGGTTTTGATAAGGAGGAATTAAAAAAAACACAATGCGGGGGGAGAAGAAGCAATGGATTAGCAACATACAGGAGACAGAATTGACAGGATAGAAAAACTAAGAAGGTGTGAAGGAAAAGAAGAGAGAGAAGAGGAGGGTCTGGAAGATTTCTCAACAGCAACTAAAGGTTCAGAAGAAGATGATGAATATGATTGGGGACATCTTGTTGGAGATATGAAATGGCTACAATGGTCCAAAGTTCAGGAGAGCCATCAGGGCTGGGAGTGTAGAGGTTATCAGGGACCAGGGGGAACTGAAGCCATGTGTGTGGATGAGAGAGTATCATATGAAAAGAGAAATGAGAAGGACAGAACCCTAGGTATCACCCACATTTAAAAGCCCAATAAAGAGAATTCATGAAGGAGACAAAGATGAAAAGACCAGATGTAGAAGGGTACAATCAGGATGGCTCCCTCACCAGGCAGTGTAGATTTTCCTCTGCACTGGTGAGGGAGATGCAGAATTCCTTTGCAATTCTCTTTTGAGAAAATGACTTCATCTCTCTCCCCACTCCAGTCCCTCCTACTAAAGTTGCAGACTCCGTGTGGGGATAAGAGAAGTCTTTGCAAAAATATGCAGAAAGGCTGTAGTCTCAATGCAACAGCCAGCTCTGGTACATTAGCCCTTGATCTTTGCTCGCTTCTAGATACTTTGATGTCCTCCCGTCAACTGAGATCACAAATACATGAGACATGCCAGTGGCACTTTCCAGGCACACCTTATCTTCACAAATAATCAACTGGAATTGAGAAAACTCTGCTCAATTTCCCCTCAGAACCAGGAAATTCTCCTTATGAGGCCCATAGGAAACTTCTTCCCTGCTAGCCTGGATCTGCTACTGTCGGTAAGGAATGCATATCTATGTTTGGGTCATCTTGGTAGAATCTAGATAGACAGAAATTTGTGTTTTTTCGACTCAGCGCTGGGGAAGAACTAGGACTTGAATCCAATCCCAGCTCTGTCAGTTAGTAACTATTTGGCCATGAGCCCCTCTCTGAGCCTTAGTTTTCATAGCTGTCAAATTGAAACAGTGATTCTTACCTCATAACATTGTGTGATGATGAAATGATCTCATCAATGTGTGTAGAGCCCCTGGTTTCAAACGAAAAGAATCGAATGATTATTTAATCAATTCTTCCTTCCTTCCTTTTTTTCCTTCCTATCCTTCCTTCCTTCCTTCCTTCCTTCCTTCCTTCCTTCCTTCCTTCCTTCCTTCCTTCCTTCCTTTCTTTCTATTTTATTGTAGTAAAGCTATGCCTAAGATTCACTATTTTAAAGTGTACAATTTGGTGGCATCAATTACATGCATGATGTTGTGCAACCATCACCATTGTTTTCAAAACTTTTCCATTGCCCCAAACAGAAATTCTGTACCCATTAGGCAGTTAACACCTATTCTACCCTACTCCCAGCCCCTTCTTATCTATTGTTTGAGCCTATGCATTTGCCTATTCTAGATATTTCAAATAAATGGAATCATACATATTTGTCCTTTTGAATCTGCCTCATTTCATTTGAGGCAATGTTTTCAAAGTCCATCTATGTGTAATATATATCAGAACTTCATTCCTTTTATGGCTGAATAATATTCCATTGTACGTATATACAGCACTTTGTTTATCCATTCATTTGTTGATGGACAATTGGATTGTTTTGATCTTTTGGCTATTGTGAATGATGCTACAGTGAACACTGGTGCACATGTATCTGAGTCCTCATTTTCAATTCTTTTGGGTATGTACTTCGGAGTGAAATTGCCTGGTCATATAGAAATTCTAGGTTAAACTTTTCTGAAGAACCACCAAACTGTTGACCACATAAATGCACCTTTACATTTCCACCACCAATGTTCAAGGATTCTAATTTCTCCATATCCTCACCAACACTCTCTATTTTCCTTTGTTTATTATTATAGCCATCCTAGTAGGTGTGAAGTGGTATCTTGCGGTTCAATCTGTGTTTAATTATCTCTGTCAATAAAAAAAAAACAAAAAAACAGTTCAGATGATCAAATCTAACCAAAAGTCCAAAGATCATCCATATGACATTTTGTAATCTTTGGGTGTTATTTGAAAGACTCTGTCCCACACTAACCAAGGGTGATTATCTGGTTTTAAAAATACATTTAAAATAATAAAGCTTCATGTATATATCCGGCCAAAAGAGGCTGGAAGCTGGTCCCTGGCTGGGTGACTCCTTGACTGGGACCCATTCTGACTAATTCATAACTGCATGTCGAGAAAGGTGGGTACTTGCTCTAAGGCTGTTGTCTTTTTGGTTTATGATTTCCTCAATACATAAAGATAGGTAATTGTTTTGTTTCAGGAGACATAACAGCTTTAATTGCTGAGAGTTGATAAGAAATAACAGTAATATTGATAATGGATGCTAATGGACAGAGGAAGAGATGCTGAACTTGAATCTCTAAGAGGCATAAAAATTACAAGGATCAGACGACCTACCATTAGATTTATAAACATTTGTGTTAGAAGATAGTCAGTTGGCCATATGCGATGCTCTTGAATTTATAAGCACCTAGAAAGGATCTTATTTATTTTAGCTCGTTTAAACTCAAAAGAACCCTCTAGTAGTTATTAATTATGTTCTTATTTTACATATGAGGAAACAGTCTTAGAGAAATTAAATAACTTGCTCAAATGATTGAACCAAGTTTAAGTCCATCTGACCTCTCAGCTCCCTTCATGGAGGGTGACAACCTGAGTTGAATGGAGAAGTTGCTGTCAGAGGCTGTATTGGTTTCCTGGGGCTGCAGTAACTAAGTACTGCCACCTGAGTGGCTTAAACAACAAAAGCACATTGACTCACAATTCTGTAGTTTAGAAGTCCAAAATCGAGCTGTTGAGCAAGGTTGGTTCCCTCGGACGGCTGTGAGGGACATCTGCTGTGCGTCCTCTCTCCTAGCTCTTGGCAGCCTCAGGCATTCCTTGGCTTATAGACGGCATCCTTCCTGTGTCTGCACATTGTCTTCCTTCGATGTGTGTCTTTTTCTATGTCCCCAAATCTCCTTTTTATGAGGATACCAATCATATTGGATTAGGGCCCTCCCTAATGACCTCATTTTAAAGCAATTACCTCCGGAAAGATCCTCTCTCTAAATAAAGTCACATTCTGAGGAACTAGGGCTCCGACATAGCTTATTGGGGGTGGGACACATAATTCAACCTATAACAGTTACTCAATTTTAAGTTGTTTGGAACTCCAAATGGGCTTGACGTTATAACGTCTGAAGGACCTTAGATTGTACTTTATGTTCAGAAAAAAATGAATAAGTTTCCAACTGGGAGCCTGCTCAGTATTCCCTAAGCTACTCTAGGCCATCTGCTATTACAATCTATTCAAATTTTGAACTCTTAGGAAGTTTGGTTCCCAAAGCCTGTGAACCTGCTTACCTTTCAGCATCAGCTCAAAAGGAAGGTCCTCTTTATTTTCAAATTGCTTCAAGGTTTACTTTTGAAATAAAGTTTCTATTTTCTACAGAATTCAAGAAGTTTAGTGCATCTAGAAAAGAATGCCTTAGGGTTCAGAAATATATTTTGGAACATAGACCTTAATTTACAAAAAATAAATTGTTTTGATTTTAGTTTTGTTAGAAAATAGGCTTGCCTTGTCCCACAATTTTTATAGGTTTTTCTGTTTGTTTTTTAAGATGTTGTTGTCTTTGCTTTTTCACCCGGAAGATCTCTAGACAGAGCTTAGGGCCAAGGACTTAGCGAGTGACTGGTGGAAGGACAGGAGTGGGAGGGTTGAAGGGTTGTGAATGACAGGTGGAGCGACCCAGACCCCTCCCCCCACCCTTTAAAGGCTGAAGGATTTATTTCCTCAGCTGCTGGGCATGTTGCCAGCTGGCAGCCCTCTTTAGGAATTGCCTGGACTGAGTCAACCTGCCATGTCCAAGGTCATAATCTCTTCCCAGAGCAGCCTGTGTCCACTGATTGATCTGCGAGGAGGTACTCAAGGCCAGCTTTTGGCCTCACCTTAGGGAGACTCTGAAGAGTTTTCCCCGCTTCCGGACTTGTCATGGGAGGAGGCCTTGTTGCATCTCTGCCGCAGCCCATCTTCACCCTCTGCCTAATTCTGCTTCGTCCTCTCATTCCTTGTCTGAGGGCTGCCCTTGCGGTCCTTGACTCCTCTCCATTCCAGGCCGCATTTGCAGGTCCGTGAGCAGCCTCCCAGGCTGGCAGAGGACTCTGGGGTTGGAACAACACAGGGTGTCTGTCTGAGGTGGAATAGTCTGAGCTCACAGGGAATTCTGCACCTCGGCTGTGACTAAAATCAGAGCAAGTGGAGGGTTGTGATACAGGCTGCCGCAATACCTCTGCTCCAGCCGTAAACTGCCAAGGGCCCTAGAGAAAGCAGTCACATGTTTTACAGAGGTGTATCTTGCTAAATCATTGTTGGGTATTTATAATGCAAATTAAAATATTGATAAAGAAGTTTTAAGTTGAATTCTTTTGACTCAGTAATAAGCCATGATGGTTGCTGGATTTTAAATAAAAGAGAAAGTGGATGCTTTATGTATTGGGAGTTTTAAGAGGTCAATAAATAATAACGCCTCTTTCTTTCCCTGTGAAATTCTGAAGCAACTGCGAAATAAGACACAGGAGACTACCAGACAGAGGTGACAGTGGAAGCTGATTGGAGAATGTGGATTTATATCTATGGCCAAAAGGGCAGACCTGGCTAATGGCATTCTGTGCCCGCAGTCTGAATTATGTGACCAAGAACCCGAGGAGATGCACTTATCCACGATCACCGCCTCACACTGGTCTGCCACAGGGGAAGAGAATGAATCTCTGCTGGTTGCAGCCTTGCCAACTTTATACAGATTAATTTTACCCAATCAAAGAACATGCGCCATTGCCATCCTCCAATCAGATAACTTGCTTCTACTGCAGGCACAGTATTCTGATGGGAGTTGCTCCATGTGCAACGATGAGGCGAGGCGAAAAAAGACTTCTCCTCCTGTGAAAAGTAAAAGGAATCATAGGAGCGGTGTGCACTCCAGGTTCTTCCTGCAGTTCTCACTGCTGATAGCATTTCATTTGGCATTCAACCACCTATGTACGATTTGCGTTGACTACCAAGGGTAGAGTTCTCTTCCGTACATCCTTTTCCTCAACTTCAGTGCAAGCTCAGGGAGGCTCTGTGTCACATTTTCTTTTGTGGGATCCAGAAAGGAACTCTGAGTTGGGAGCCAGGAAACTCAAGTTCTATTCCTGCGGCCCAGTAAAATACAATTCTATCACATGGTCTTAAAGATCCATTCTATGTCCAGGTATCAGTTTCAAAATGACTTACTGAATCGAATAGACAGTGATATAATAGATGGGGTTAAATGCGACCTAATACGTAATGAAAATAAGATATTTACTAACACGATGCCATGTATGTGACGGGAGAGAAGCCCACAGAGTAAGTGCTGGCTTTGGCTTTGAACAGATCTGGGTTTATATCCTAGTTCTGTCACTTTCTACCTTGAGAAATTTACTTGGCCTCTCCCTGTCTTCATTTTGTGGTGGGTAAAATCATAATTCCTACCTTGGAGGTTTGTTGTAAAGATTAAATAAAATAATGTAAGTAAAATGAATAAGCACTGCCTAGTAGGCGTTCAATAAATGGCAGTGATTACCTTTGTTATCTAAGGAGAGAATTTAAAAATACCATGAAAAAAATGCTTGGTTTGAAAATCGGAGCTTCCCAAGGATTATCTTTGAATAGCTAATTAATGACCTTGGAAATCTGTAGGCATTTTCTAGGTAAGAGTGGGTGTGGAGTGATAAGCCCACAAAGAAAAGCTCTTGGCAGGCCAACATATGAGCAGGGAAAATCACTTAAACATTATCCCCTCTGCTCTCATCACCTCTGAGCTCTACCTGGGTTCAACGCCCCCACTGAGCCCAGTAACTTCACTCGGTCCTAAAAGAAGACGTGGGAAGAAAAGCACCACACCTGGAACGTAAATATACATTTAATGAGAAAATCAGGGAACGAAATAATGAGCTGATGGCTGAATGAATTACATCAACAAGAAGGAGTACAAACATTCTTTTGCCCTCTAGAAATGGCCAGAGACCACAGGCTACCCTGGAGAACATCCATTTGAAAGCGGTCAAGCAGGGGGCCGACATCTGGGTAGCTAGCTGTTGCCTGCATTCATGCGTCTCCCACTAAAAAGAAAGAGAGTGGAAAGGAAAGGTGGCATGGGTATGTGTCCACATCTGTCACACATCTCCTGCCATCAGGGTACAGCAGGATTTTCACCCCTGCCCAAAGGATCAATCTCATCTCTGGAAAGGGACTGGAGTTGGCTAATAAATTTAAGATTATATATATGTTCCATCCCCTTGGCCACAGAGATTGATTCTGGGTGGGCAAGTTGTCCAATTTTCATCGGAAATGGGAGATCCTAAGGCTTGTGAAGGAGCTAGCTACAACAGAAGGTATAAGATGAAGTAATGAGGTCTCAGAATGCTGCTGCCATTTTGCCATCTGGAGCTGCTGGGGCAGGGTGGAGGGTTGCCAGATGCCCTGGAGAACCAGATGATAGCCATTTGGGTGAGGTGGTTTGAATTGTGAGCGCCAACCTTGTCTGAAGGCTATCTATCCTGGGACTTTTAATTATGTGAGTCAATAAATCCTCTTCATTGTCTAAATTAGTTAGCGGTGTTTTTCTGTCACTTACAAAAACATCCTAATTAACACGAAGGATCATCTCTCCTCCATACCAGATGGAGTGTTGGTAGTGTGCTGGCTCTGACATAAAATCCAACTGAAGTCAATGTCTGAAGTCAAAGTCATATATATGGGGTTCTGACCTAGGAAATGAGCATCGGAAGCATTTTGAAAGACATTGGTCAGTATAGACTTAGTTACTAGTGGCAGAGTTACTATCCTGAGTGGTTTTCTGTATAATCCTAAGGAAATTTTCAAGTTTGAATGCTTCATTACTTAAAAATACTGCTTAACGAATCACTGGAAACTGTATATAAAGTGTTCAGAGCTACACGTGGTATTTCGGTCTTTTCTATTACATCAAAATCTAAGGAAATTAAAAAACACGTATGTTTCAAATAACAATGTTTCTTTCTTAAAAGGAGACTCCATAAAGGCTCAGAAACAGAAAGCCTGTGTTTTCACAAATAAGACTTCAAGTTAAAAGATATAGGAAAGAATAACTTCCAGTTCTGATGATTAAAGAGCACAAGCATGAGCTTTAAGAGTAAAAACCGGACATTTTTTTTTTTAAGGAAGTATATCTAAAAGCCCCTGCCATGCAAATGCAGAATCTAAAAACATCATATTCAAAATGGTGGAAAGATTACTAAAGACGTTTTTTGGTTTGTTTGATTTCATTTGATTCAGATATTAAGTCTGCCTCTAATTATGGTCAAACTGCCAAGCACGAGAGGAATAAATTATAACCCACCTGTAACAAATTCATATTGTTTCTTACTGTATTTTAGTCAGATAATTTAGATTCGATTCATAATTTTCTTCCAGAAAGAGACCCTCTGAAGTTCAATAAGGATTTTAAAAATACAGAAAGTCAAGTTATGAGAAAGAGAAAATTAAGAGCTATTTCTTGGCCATATGAACGTACCATGAAATATGTATTTTAAAGCTGTCGGGGTGACCCCAATTTTTGTCAATGTTTATGGAGTGATGTTAAATTTTTCTTCCTCCAGAAATAAGATAATTTACCCACATGCTTGGAAGAAAGCAAGGTTAGTTCAAAAAGAGAGAAAAAAACTGGTTTTCAACTCTATGTACTTTGATATTGTTTTATTGCTTAGAGAGATTGCAATTTGAGTAATGTTGGTCACCTCTCAGCCTAAATTGCAGTAGCATATAAATCTAAAGCATTTTTCTTGGTTTAATGAAGCATTGCTCCTTTGTTTTAATATTTATTTTTGGTTGGAATTGTTTTGTTTTTGACCTAGCAAAGTATACTCCTTCCAATATTCCATGGTATGCAGGAGAGCTATGTTTTGAAGAGAAGGTGGGCAAATTTGCATGGGGAACTAGGAGCTTTGGGGAACATGTAGAAACTTAGAATTCCTCCCTTTTAGGGGTTCTGATTCTCTGGAAGAGATTGAGTGGTCTGCAAGGAAAACTCTGCCGAGAAGGACAGGACTGATTAACTTCTAGGCCCGATGTCAGGGCCTAGATGATTGACAGCTAGTTCCAGCAGAATGGAACTTATCTGGCAGGATAAGTGTGGCTTATCCTGGCAAGGAAGCTGTGATTTTGGGGAACTGTAGCTGAACATATAAGCGTGAACCAGGGGCATTCACAAAACCAACAACCCCAGAAAATGTGAGATCCATCAGTGGACTAATCAGAGTCTCCAGATTCTGTTGGCAAGATATTTGGAACAGGACTGGCCAGACTGGACCTTTGTAACCTGTTGCGGTTTTGGGGACAGGCCCTCAAGGGAGAAAGCAGACTTCCTGCACATCTGGGCAAGGAGGGGCTTTCACTGGGTTATGAAAGGGAAATGTGACCTTATTTGAACCTTGAACATGACAGAGCAAGACATACTAATTAAAATAATACAACGCTATGATCTCAGCAGGGGCTGGATATTCTTCAGCTATCGTTATGCTAGATCCATAAATGGCCAAACGGGTATGTTTGCTTCACTATAACTGTCCCTTCTGTATTCATGACCAGACTACAGTGGAAGGCAGTTAATCCTTACATATAGACTTGGTCCAAGTTAATACATTTTACATATGTTTCTTTTTAACTCTAATAAAGATGTAATATATGCTGTCTTTGTATTATTACTTATACCTTAATGTTTCCCCCTCTTTAATCTTCTACTATTTTAACTAAATAAGTTGTAAGTATAATTTTTTGATTAGATAAACTATGAAAATAAAACCAATTCATGTCCCACTTCTTTAAATTGACTTATTTAACCTCTTTTATCCATTTATATGGGAACTCTCCCTCTTGGATCAAAGCTTCTAGAAATTTCTCCCTGCAGTATAAAACTATATATGAATTTAAAAAATAAGAAATAGTCAGGTATTTTTAATCACAATGAGTTAAAATGAAGAAAGGATAAATTAAACTTTATTAATGTGAAATATTAAAAGAATAAATCCATATAAATATTAAAAGAATAAATCCATAATTTTTATAGAAACATCATTATTAACTTAAAATTAATTTATTTAATAGTTTCAATCAATTTTTTCTCTGGTCTCCTACATCTGTTATTCTGCAAGTTGTTATATTGCTAATACTTTCCAATATTTGGGGTAAATTTTTTAATTTTTAATTTAATTTTTCTTCTTATTACATTTAATTAATATTGTAAGTAAAATTGCTTCACATAACTTTTATTTCTCCTCAATTTTTAACATTTGTGAACATGATGCCTCACTTGAGAACAGATGAGCAGGCTGACAAATTCTTTTTTGAATGATAATTGGGGTTTTGGGTTATAATTTGTCTTTTTCTCTGATTACTTTTAGTAGTCAAAATATATTTTTCTTGAAAGAATTAAGTCACGAATGTGATTTCAGAAGAGGTGATTTTCTACAGTGATAGAAATGTAACTGTTGGAACTCACACAATATCATTAATATTTTATTTCTAATTTATGAAAATTATAGGCAGTTTATCCAAAGGGCTTTATAGTTGAATTCTTACTGTTTTGTTTTGTTTTTTACAAAGAACGCTAATGTTGGGTTCGGAAGATATTTAGACAGATAATAAAAAGACACAAGTCTTTCAGCAAAATATCAAAATCAAAGTCTTTCAGCAAAATATCAAAATATCAAAATCATAATAAAAAGACACAAGTCTTTCAGCAAAATATCAAAATCAAAAGCTTGGCACTCTTTGAGCCAAGCTTTAGGTGGGAACGGATGAGTGAAAAAAAAACCAAAAACTGAAGTACAGGAAGATTAAAATACAAAACACTCTCCTGAATGCCAGGGAAACTTCACTTTCCCCAGCAACACAGACGAGGGCCCTACTCAAGTAGAACTTCAGTTTAGATAATGGGGAAAAGGGAAGTCATTCTCTCATTTAGAAAATGTTTAGTGAGCACCCAGTATGCAGCAGGCACCCTGTTCTATCTTGGCAGCATGGCTTGTGAGCAAAACAAAGACACTGTCTTTGTGATCTTAAGGTCTAGTGGGGCACATAGTCCCGTGAGTATATAAAGACGGATAAGAAAGTTAAGGATGTGTTTAGTCTGGAGGGTTAGAGGAGGCTGCCCAGAGGATATGACTTTTCAGCTTAGATGGAATAGAGACGACATTCCAAGCAGAGAGACACTGAGTTCCAGAAAAACCAAGCAGGCAGAAGCCTGTGTTTCTTTGCCAGCATTAGGATCTTTCATCTCATATTTCAGGCTTTTCCTTGAGGACCTGCTTTCTCCCCTCTCCTTCCCTCTCTCCCTGCATCCTCTCCTTCAGTGCCACTGAAAAATAAAAGTAAGGCACTTACATATATAAAATGAGTTGAAACTTTTAGCTAGGAGAGAATGTGGTTAAGAGCCACAGTGAACTCTATTCACCTGAAGAAGTAAGACTGTTCTATAAGGCTGCAGAGACAAGCAGAACCTAATTTATCTTATCTACCATGCCAGAACAAATGAGGCAAATGTCCCCAGGTCCTTCCTGTAACGACTTCCATGAAGTCACGGCAGCGGCTTCTTGATGGCTTCTCTGGTCTCCTTGCTTTCTCCTATTTCTTGAAATTAGGCCACTTGAAACTTGAAATTTGTTCTGGTGGGCTTTGCTATTGAGAGAGATCCTCATTTCGTTGTGAGAAGTGCTCGATTGTTGATTGATCTTATTGCTCCATTAAGAAGAGAGGTCTATCAATTCGCAGTTTTTGTCTGGTTCTAAAATATCATTTATTTTATTCAGAGACCTTGTCTTTTCTTCAAAAACCACCCTAGGAGGCGTTTTCTCACTTGTACTTGAATGAGATACAGATTATAATTTGTGCGACTAAACTAAGATGCTAAGAGACTTCAGAAATACAAAGACAAGGGCTAAAAGGCCCAGTTCAAAGGTTGTGAGCCTTCAGAAGACAAGCTTTTTTTGCTTTTGACCCTCTTTATTCAGTCTTTCTTTGTTTCTATTTACTGGGCAATAGAAGACAAGTCTGGTAAAGATGTCATTTACGTGTATGCCCTGATATTCATATGGAAAAGAAAATGACACCCATCATGAAACCTATTATATAGACAAAACCAATGTGCGGATTTGAAATTTATATCCCATGATGATAGAGAAATTACTTAGAAAAGATAAGAAGGAGATAGAGATATTTAAATATCAGTCCTTAACTATGGCCCAGCCTGTATTTATAATGAGGTAATTACACACACACACACACACACACACACACACAATAATACACACACACAGGAATAATTCTATATGCATGGGACCTCTCTCTCTTAGCTTTCCAAAGGGGGCGGGGGTGGAAATCTATACATCGTTTTGCTAAAAGGAGAGGACCAATAATGGAAATCCCATTTACCCACTTTTGGAGAAGAAGTGATTTAAGATACGAAAAGTTCATAATAAACCTCAAATGGACAGTTAAAAGACTGGATCTGGAAATATGCTTTGTGTTTTTGGAGCTGGAGGATACTTTAAGCCTCATTAACATCAGCAATAAATTAACATAGTCTTGGAAAACAAGAGTGTCCAGAATGGACCAGACGAGTTGAAGAATTAGTGGTAGAGAGTTCTAAGGGTCAGCATTATGGATTAATTACCGAAGTGTGTGTGTGTGGAGGAGGTGGAGGGAGCTTAATGTGGGGATCAGTCCAGGAAAACACCTAGTGGAGAGGCCATGGATTTAAGAAGCAGCACACACTGAGGGTGATGAATTGGGAAGATGGAGGAGGAGGAACTGGGCTATTTGGAGAGCTGGGGTATTTGCTTAGAGACAAAGCTTTGAGTGTGGACACTCATACTGAAGAGGCAAGATCTGGGGAACTGTACATCCCCATAGTCACTGGAAGCTTCCAGACTCAGAGGAGAAGCTATAGACCCCTCCCATCAACACAGCTTCTCCTATCCACTCCCACATCTCCCCACAACGTTAGATAGAACTGGCAGGTGGCCAGAAAAATTAAATTCAGAGATCAACAGAAAAACAAATATCATGAAGTATTTAGGGAAAAACACTACCATAAAAGTCACCAAATTCAATAAACAAAGAAATACATGCGGGAATACAGTTAAATAGACAGGCAAAGACTTTATAATAAAGTAACATCCTCAGAAAGATTTGGGAAGATATCATTGAAAAGAAACAACTATGTCTCATGGAAATTTAAATCTAACAGACAAATATTAGTAGAAGGATTGAATGGACAAAGATAAAAGTGAGTTTACCTATGAGAGAATGAACACCTAATTTGCAGTAGACATTAAATGCTATTATCCTTTGCATTCAAGGATATGATACATTCTCTATTTATATCTTCTATAGCTTTCGGTTAAAATTTATAGTTTTCTTTTAAAAATGAGCTTTCACAAGAAAACCATTGTCTCACAAAAGAAGGCTTAAATCTATTGAACTTCAGCAAATTATATTTGTTAAAATTGGAGGAGGAAGAAAAGTCAAGAAAAATAAAACAACGGTGGCAACATCAACAGTTAAACTGTGCCCATGGTCATTTTAAAGACAAGAGAATGTAATATAAACTTCTTTCATGTACTGGGTCATTATCGAAGATATTGGTAGTGACTTTCAAACATTTCAACCACATCCCACAGAAAGAAATAAATGCGTGTGACCCAGTGCATACGTACATATATGTACAGACAACAGTTTCCCAGAACAACACTTGCCCTTATCATGGATTATGAACTCTGATGTTTCCTATCGTATTATAGTTTTTTGAAGAACTTGTTTGTAATTTAAATGCATTTTCTACCCCCAGTACTCCTAGTTTTAGAAATGCGATATTATGAAAACCTTTTTAGAAAGGCCCTTGCCCATGCCCTCCAAATCAGTCAACTGCTCATCCCACTTCAAGTGGCTTCTGGTTCCCTGGCTTCCGTCAGATACTTGGAACTCGTACACAAACAACTCCGATGCTTTCTACTGCGATCTCTCTGTGACTCTCTCCTCGTGGAGGACAGATGCTCCATTCCACTCTTTTGTCTATTGGACTTTGAGTCATACATGGCTTTTTATAAATCTGCAAAGACCATATACCATAACGACACTCGTTTATGATATGAGGAAGCTGGTCTTTGGATCTCACCCCTCCACGAGCTGGCCCGAATGTCATTAATTCTGCCCCTTAACTTAGGGGAGGCTTCCCTCGTCCACTCAATACACAGCTCTCTGTAACCCACCTACATATGTGCTGTTAGAAAAAGGGGGTAGTGTAAAATGACACAACCCTAACACAAGTTAACTGCTACTTTGGCACCTGCATATCGGAAGGTGAATGGAATTGCTTTTCTGTCCCAACAATTATAGATATACATACATTGGTCATGCCCAGAGAAGACAAGGTTAAAAATCAAAAAATTATTGTGGGTAGATGGAAGGGGATGTGATCTCATGAGCTTTTTTCACCTCAGTACTCAAGAAGGTGTTTTGCTGACCTCTGTGTGTTGCCTATTTCTGCAGGACAGGGCAGTGATCTCCAGGACGGAGTTGCCAGCCAGAGGTCCATTTGCAGGAAGGTCTGGTAGCCTCCTGGGAAAGAACCTCTTCTCAGGGAAGAGGGAGCCATGCCTACGAGGCTCGACCCATGAGCAGAGGGTTCGACACTGGAGAGGAGAGAAGTGCTCCCCAGAATAGCACCAAGGCTCTCGTTCACGTTTGTGTCTGGCACAGTCTCCAAGGAGATCATCGACCTTATAGGGAGAGAGGAAGGGGTGGGGGAGGGAGGAGCTGTAAGTGGCATCCCAGTAGGCATTTTACTAAAACCTCCAGGAGACAAAGAGACATCATAGAGCCAGGTAATTCTGGTTTTAAACTCCAAAATGCCAGTTCAATCACTTATTAGCCCTGTAACAACATACTTTAAATTTCCTGTGCCTCAGTTTCCTCGTCTACCAAAAAGGGTTAGTAATTGCACCTGCTAGAGGGGATCGACAGTGTCTGGCACAGACAAGCGTTGGGATCTGTCATGGTTCAGAACTTTCCACCCTGTCGCAGATCGCAAGCCAGTGTCAACACAGAGAGGGAGATGGCACCTTCTTTGCTTTCCAGCGAATACTAGTTTGGGAGCTTTGTCATCTCAAAGGTCCTTGGCTGCAGTGGGAGGTGAGCAGAGGGTCCAGGGGAGGAGAAGAGGGAAGAAGTAGTTTAGATGTCATCAGAATATAAGGTCCTCAAGGAGGGTTGTCTTATTCGAAACTATATCTTGGCGTTGAGCAATGAACACAGCGTCTGGGGGACTTGGAAAGTACGTGTTAGATAAGTGAATGAGTGTTAGATAAGTGAATGAACTACCAGATAGATGAAAAACCAGAGAGCCAGCCTTGGCTGTGGGTGTGTATGAGAGCCATCCTGCACACCTGCAGGGCACTTTGCAGGGAGCTGGTGTTGGGTGACAGCAAATGGTCCAAAGAGCCATTGAAAAGTCCACTCACTTATCCATCTACTGACCGTCCATGACGTACTGGATGCCGTGGGTTACTACAGTTAATGTGCTGTATCCGCCAGCTGCTGAGAGCTGGGAAAACACGGGTTACATAGGGGCTTTCCCTGGAGATATTTTTCTCAATTCATAATATGCTGTGTTTTCATTTTCCCTCAACTTGTTGTTTTCAAAATGTTCAAACCTACGGAAATATTAAAAGAACAGTACAATGAATGAATACTCACATATCCTCTGCCTAGATCCATCAATCATTAACACTTTGCCAATTTACCTGATAGATGATAGATAGATAGATAGATAATATATGTACACACATAAACATATCATATATATATATATATGATATATAGCGTGAGGTGGGGTTTTTTTTGCTAAACCATTTGAAACTCAATTTCAAGTATCATGATGATTATCGTAAATATTTCTGCATGCATCTCCTAAGAATAAATATATTCTCTTGTATGATCACAAAAACTGCCCACAGCTAACATAAGGTGGCAGAACAAGAATTCCAGCGTGGATCTCTGACTCCAGACACCTCACTAGAAACCTCCCCACTGTGCTGTTCGGTTTTGTAATTGACCTTCCCCAGCCGGCGATGGTGGCTGACATTGATTGGGGTTTCTATTTTTCGTCAGCTGCAGGACTGACCTTGGAGGTTTCTGAAGCAGTAGAATAGTCAACTCTCAGAGCAAGTATAAAACTCAGACCATCTAGATCTACGCTGGATTTTACAGACATGGATACTGAGATCCAATGGGTGTTATGAAGGTCACAGTGCTGGCTACTAGAACATTCCACGTATTCCACATGTTCCCCTGGGAAGTCAGGTTCTGAAAATGTTTCGTCACACCAATAACTCAAGATACGGTGTATATCTCAGTAGAATAATTAACCTCGAAAATAAACTGCAAATGAAGCCAAAATTCATTAATGTACTTCTTTCTTTTTCTCGGGCATCTTGGTCTTTAGCTGTGACTGATATCCCCACACCCCCCAACCCCACTGTATCTCTGCCTGTGTGTGAACAATAACAGTAATTACAACAAGAATAACATACACTTTTACACACCGCCTTTAATCGCAGGTGTGTAAGCCATCATCAGTTCATTATTAATCATTAGAACACTTCTCTGAGGTTACGTCAGGGGGCAATTTTATTATAGCTGCAACAAAAGTATAGTGACATGTCCAAGGTCACATAACGAATTAGAGACAAAATCCAAGACTCCTGAATTATTCCTTTATGCTTGCAGGTACCCATTCTCCTAATGAATATTAGACACATTCATGCCATGTTGCGTATTTTATTACCTTTTATTACCGACATTTAATCGACATTTTTTTGGTGAGACAATAGGTTTATTAGGATTAAAATTTAAACAGTCCACTTGCTCTTTAATATGAATATATCGCGGGCTGTTTTTAACAATTTCTTACATTCTTCTCTCATTTCATTTTTAATTGCGCACAGAACCTCAATAACTAATGATATTAGCATAGCTAACTAGGAATAAGAGGACAGATGAAGAGGCTAAAGTTTAAGAAAAATTGATTGAAGGGACTTTGGGCTGGGCCACAGGAAAATGGCTTCCTCCTCAGGCAAGGATCTCCCCCCTCCCTTCTTCCCTTCCTTCCTTCTCTTCTTTCTCTTAGACTCAGAGGGATTCTAGGAACTTCTGGCATTTTTAGTATGTTTTCTTTCAAGAGAGGTGAAGCATGGAAGAAAGAGCCTCAGCTGGGCAAGTCACTCAAATTCCTGGGGCTTCATTGTTTCCAGTTGTAAGGTGACAAGGCTGGCGAGATCATGTCCGATGTCCCTCTGAGTTCAGCCAGCCCAAAATGCTACCTCCTTTTATCTCTTCTTGACATCTGCTTATATTTCATGCTTTAAAAGAAAGGTGTATTATCTACCTGTCAGCAAAGATACTATGCCTGTATACTTATTTGGATGTTCCATGAAACCAAATGTTTATCCGATGGCCCATGATTTATTTTATTTTTACTTGTTTCTCTCTCTCTCTTGTCCCCTTGCTCATGGAATTTCAAGTCTAAGATTCCAACGACTCTTCTCAGATGCTGAAATTGTACATTGATTGTACTAAATATTTTCAAATAGGGCTTTTTTTTGAAATATTAGAGAGATCAAAATAGACTAGTTTCCCCCAGGGTTATCATCATCAAGTTTGTCATGTTCCAGACTCAATTTCCCTCCAAGGGTATTCTTACAATGTTACAACTAAATTTTCTTCTTTCAAATGGGGATTAACTGCGTCCCACATGTAAGCACTTTCTTGTGATTCTCTAACAGCACTATAATAATGACTTTTTTTTTTCCGAAAGAGAATTATAAAGAGCAACATCATCATAATTAATCCATGATACAAAATTATGGATGGCCTAACCAAAATTTCATGCATCTGGATAGTTCAAAAGCAGATCTTGTTGAGATTGCTCTAAATAATTTGTTGGGGGGTACAAAAATATTCTACCTTGGCTGTTAATTACCCCAAATTCCTACTGTTTTATACCCATTTGCCATGTGGGCTAGCATTTCGGGGATCCTTTCAAGTGTCCTTTTGAAGGATTGCTGTGAAACTACAGATTTTTATGTGAAAATCGGCATAGGACACAGTTAATATGCTAAATCGGTATAACACAATACATTAGCTGCGTAGACAGAATAAAAGCTAAAGCAATATTCACTTCAGTAAATACTACTTTATATTTCTTCTTATTAAATAATAATAACCATGTGATCATTCTTCATTATTTCTGTAAGCTTTTTTTTTTCCCCCATTCTTTAAACAGTGATGTTTTTGCTAAATTTTGCAAGAGACCTAATTGTTTAGGACCCAATAAAATCTATTAACCAGGTCTGTGTTTTACGTAAGCCAGAGGCCAGAGCTGAAGGGCTTAGCCTTCATTCTTTAATCTATTTAGGATCACATTACCTGGCACAGAGAACCAACCATCTCTATTGTCAGGCATCACAGCCCCTGAATCGCCCTCAGACATACCACGGACAGTTTTGATTAGAAAATGAAAAAGCATCACATGTCCATTTGAAAGGACAGAGAGAAATCTGAAGGCAAGTAAATGACTCTTTATGGAAGGCAGTGAACTTTTGAATCAGATAAACCTGTTCTTTATCTAAAAGGCCAAGACCAATTTGTGTTTCTAAAATAGTGAGTCAGGTTAGTTCCTAGAACCAAAGCAGCACATTAGTGCTACCTTTTTAAAATTGCATTGCTAGCATTATTCACAGTGGCCAGGACATGGAAGCAACCGATGTGTCCTACAATAGATGATTGACTAAAGAAGCTGTGGTACATATATACAATGAAATATTACTCAGCCATAAGAAGAGATGAAATACTGCCATTTGGGACAATGCGGATGGACCTCGAGATAATCATGCTAAGTGAAATAAGCCAGACAGAAAAAGTCCAAAATCACATGATATCACTTATATGTGGGATATAAAGCTAAAAGCAACAATGAGCAGGACAAACAGAGACTCATGGACATGGACTATCGGCTAGTGGTTACCAAATGACTATAGACTAGTGGTTACTAGTGGGGTGGGGGAAGTGGGGGGAGGTAGACGAGATAAAGGGAGTCAAATATAGGGTTTAGGGGGAGGGCGAAGTGGGTAAAGGGGATCAAATATATGGTAGCTGAAGGAAACTGGAGTTTGGGTGGTAAACACACAATAGAATATATAGATGTCAAATGATAATGTACACCTGAAAATTATATAATTGTATTAACCAATGTTACCCCAATAAACTTAATTAAAATAAATAAATAGATAGATAATAGATAGATGATAGATAAATTGCTAAATCGAGAGGAAACAGTGTAGATTTCTCCATGCACTGTCCTAGAGTCCCTCTCTCTCTGGTTTATATTACATGTTGCTGTTAAGAAGGGGAAATAACTCAGCCCTCCACTCCCTTTATTTTCCTGCAAGTACAAATGAAGTCCAGGGCAGTTCAGGCGCTCACGGGTCAGGCAGGCGCAGTCCAGCCGCATAGCGGTATAAAGTCAGGCCTGAGGCAAATGGCTCTGGCGACAAGATTAACTACACAAACCAGGTGGGACTTGTTTTTATGCTCTCAACAGAGCAGGGTGGAATTGCAGTTCCACTTACTAACCCATCATTAATACTGACCTATTCATGGACAATGACACCTTCTCTAATCTTTAACAGTTTACTTTTTCTCAAAGCGGTTTCCCATGAATTTACGTTATTCTCCCGGGTGTTTTTTTTTTCCTTTAAAAAATGATCTCGGATTATAAATATAATACATGCTAAAGAGTGATCATTGTGAAATAATTTAGAGGGCCACACAGGAAAAAATAAAAATTACCTCGACCATTCTCATGCAGAAATAACCACCACGGATCCTTGGATTTTTTTTTTTCCTAATTCATTTTAATTTATTTAGTCCCTCAGGTTCCTACATTTTAACTTCAAAATATCTCTTTGAAGTAAGTAGATCAGGAGTTGCTTCAGTTTCGCTGATGAAGAAACTGAAGCACAGCGAAACTCCTTGAGCTGTCCGGAGAGCCATGGAAAATGAGCATCGGACCTCACACGGGTGCCACCGCGGCTGCCCACGTGTCCTCTCGCTGCTCCTGTCCCGCTTCTTCACTCCCCCTGCTTCTGCCAGGTTTCTCAAAGGTAGGGCGGATCTTCTTTTTTCAGTGATGACAATTACAATCGCCCCTCATTATTCGCAGATTCCCTATATGCAAATTTGCCGACTCGCTAAAACTTACCGTCAGTACTCCCCGCTCAGTCTGCTCTTTCTTTCACTATTCAGGGACATGCGCAGAGCAGCGAAAAATTTGCCTCACCCTTTGCACACATTCCTAGCTGAGGTCAAACAAAGTGACACTCTCCTTTCTTGTTTCAGCTCTCAGACTGGAAACAAGTGTCCTTTTAACGGTCTATGTCGTGCCATGTCTTTCACATTTTATGTGTTTGCTGGCGATTTTGCTGTCTAAAGTAGCCCCCAAGCCTAGTGCTGAAGTACTGTCTGGTGCTCCTAAGCCCAGGGAGGATGCAGAAAAGACACATGTATTCGATATGCTTCATGCAGGCATCAGTTATAGTGCTTTCGGGAAGGGCACACGTAAAACAAGGTTATATGGCGATCGGCTGATAAACTTTGTGATCTGAGACTCATAGGAACCTTACGGCATATTGCTCCTAGGAGCAATGGTTCAGTTGTCACTGTTTGCAGCAACTCTGCAGTATTTGCTAATTCAACGTGTGTACCAACTACCATGAATAAGTAGAATGGACTATTATTTTTGTAGTCGTGTTGTCATTGTCTCATAATAAATGGTGTGTGGGCTCTTGGAGAATTGCTTCTTAGGCTTATACAAGAGAGTGTGCCCTTTAGTTTATACTTCTCCTGCTGTAGGTGCTGGGGAGCCACCATACCACCTTGGCACCCTCAGGAATGCTTCTGGCCTCTGCTGGTGATTAGCCGCTATTTCAAACCCTGACAGCTGTCAACTGAAGCTTTCCTGTCTCATGCCTGAGTCTCTGGGAAGCACCAGGACAGTGCATTTAGAGGTTAGGGCAGGCTTGCTTCCAGTTTTGCTTTGAATGTTAACGTCAGGGTTCTGAGGGCTCGGCCATCAATCTCACCTTCATAATTGCTCCTTTCAGGGGATCTTGGGTCGCCCACTCAGGAATTTCTGCTGTCTTGCTTTGACACCCTAGAGAGCCTTAGGCGGCTATGCAGATTAGACTCTATTGTGTTCTCTGAAAGAAATGACTTGCTGCTAAGGAAATATACAGATTCTTGTGCAGAGGTCTCTGAATTTCAGTACCTAAAGTATAAGTAAATCAGAACATATGTGGGTTTGCTTACTCTTAACAAAACCTTAGTTTCAAATAGAAGAACTTACTTGATAAAATGTCTGATGAAAGAGAGAAAAATATTCAGATGGACAGTCTTTTTTATTTTTATTTTTTTCCCGGGAAATGCTAGAGCTTATTTTCTCTAAGAAATTCCAAGTGAAACTGGTGACAGGCACCTAACATATAATGAAGTCATTCAATTGGTTATAAATAGAGGTTTTGTTTTTATTTCATGTGAATTGCAGTTTTATGATAAGAACAATCATATTGCCAACCAAAACAACCATCACTAGTGAAAGGTAATTTCTTCTTTGATTACTCTAAAAATACAAGTGCAAACTAATTGCAAATAAACAAATTATACTCCTCATGATACATATGTTATGAAGATAATTATTTATACTTAATAATATTCACCTTTATTATAACTGTCAGTACGAAAATGACCAGTTCCCTGTCGCAAAACACAAAAGATATAAAAACCAAACACTTGCAGGAAACCAAGTTGTCATAGTTGACAGACTCTAACCACCACTCTGATGAAGCCAAGAAAATGTAGTTCAAACAAGGAAATCATGAGTCATCAATGTATATGAATATCAATCTCAACCATATTAAGAAATATGCTAATAAAAAACACCAGATTGGCAAAAATTCAAGTGTTTGACAACATGCTTTGCTGGTAAGGCTATGAGGAATTAGGCTTCTCACACATTGTTGATGGGAGTGTAATTGAGTAAGTTGGCGCTATCGAACAAAATCACAGTTGTGTTTACTGTTTACTCCAGAAATCCCATATCTGGAAATGTGTGCCAGCATACGTAGGAAATGACATATGTTCAAGTTTATTCACCACAGCATTGCTTGAAAGAGCAAAACTAGGAGGAACTCATGAATCTAAAAGGGAAACAGTTAATCAAATGATGGTACCTCTGCACAATAAAATGTAGACAACAGCCGCTATAAAAAAGAGCAATGCTATGACATGGATGAACCTTGAAAAGGTTATGTTAAGGAAAAGAAGCCAGGCACAAAGGATCATATATTGTCTGATTCCGTTTGTAAGAAATGTCATACATATATAATACATACATATGCATACTATAGAATAGGCAAATCTGTAGTGACAGAAAGTAGATCAGCTGCCTTGGGCAAGGAGGTGGGGTGGGAAGATTGGGGACAGCTAAGGGACACAGGATTTCTTTTGGGGGTAATAAAAATGTTATAAAATCGATTGGGATGATGGATGCACAACTTCATGAATATATTAAATGCCATTGCACTGTACACTTCAAATGAGTGAATCGTATGATATGTGATTTATATCTCAGTAAAGCTGTTTTTTAAAAAGAATAAAGGTTTTTCTCTTTATACTGATGTAAAAAAAGATCTCCAGGATATATTAATAAAAGAGCAAAGTGCAGAGTAGTCAACTTATTACGCAATATTTTGAGTAGGAAAGGGAGAATAATAAAAACATGTCCTTTTTGCTTATACATAAAATATCACACTGAGAGGTCATACACGAAATTAATAAAAGTTCTTATCTGGAGGAAGAGTGGTAGATGTAGACAAAATGTCCACGTATTTGTCATTGAAATTCTTAGCTATGGATATTAATTTGGTATAATTTGTTTAGCCAACATACACACTCAGCACTATATTTTAGTCTTGGGACAATATCTTAAATTATGCAGACTCATAACACATTATTTTTCCCAGGTAGCTAGCTTTATCAGCCTGCCCTGATCGCATGCCTATTTGTTCCAGTAGGAAGTCTTTTGGGGCTTGATCTCATCAAAAGTGTAATAAAAGTCACAGCCAGCAATATGAGAAAGGACATGCTGGAGATGAGCGACTTGATGGATTGGATTCTCGAGCTCATGTTCCTGAGCTTCAAAGAGGGAGGCACCGAGCTTCCATTCTGATCCTTGGGCCTGTGTGTGAGAAGCCCCTCATAGGAGAGGGCAAAGAGCATCCCCCGCACCCACAGATTGTCACCCACATGTCTGCTGATGTGAGCGGGAAGGGAGATGAGGGCAAATGGTGCAGGGAACATATTCACCAGAGGACATGCTTTTTTGTTTGTTTGTTTGTGACAGTGCTTTGAAGATAAAATAGCAGCTATTGAATTCTGCTCCCTGCCACACTTATGAAAGATAGTTCTCATTCACAGATTTCAAAATATTTTTTTTTCAAAATGTTAATACAGTCTCAGCTTTTGCACTCAATTCTAATCCATCTTCACAATGGGGACAGATTAAAACCTGGCACTGCATACTATTACACCTACTAGCTGGTGGGAGGTATGGCATTGCCTCGGACACACCAGCTGGAGAGGGTAATTTTGTCGTTAGCATGGCACAGTTGTTCTTGAACTATTTGGGGATTTATTTTTTGGTATGTGTCTCTTTAAATGTTGCATTGGATTCTCTGTCTTCAAAAACACTAACTTCAAATGTCAAAGCACGTCATTTCTCTTAGACTATAGCTCAGTAAACTGTCCAGTTACTCCACTGTATTAGAATCAGAAAAAAACAAATTCAAAAGAAATAATTCTGGGGTCAAATATACAGGGAGAGCGGGGAGGGTGAAGTGGGTAAAGGGGATCAAATATATGGTAACTGAGGGAAACTGGACTTTGGGTGGTAAATGCACAATAGAATATACAGACATCGAATTATAATGTACACTTGAAAATTATATAATAGTATTAACCAATGTTACTCCATAAGCTTAATTTTTAAAAAGTTAAAAAAAAAAAAGAAACTATTCTAATAAGAATGGCAGAAAATCCTGTTAAATTGGTGGTGAAGGACTGACAGAAAGTGCATTTTTTCATAAGACAAATTGTTAATAGTAATAACATACTTTATATATTAAAAGTATATCATAATTGCCAGAAAACTAAGTATATAAAATCAACTCATATAAAAGTCACTTGTGCCCTGCTTAACTCCATTAGTAGAGGGACAGGTAGCCCTAAAATAAAGACACTCGAGCCATTTTTTATTTATATATTCATTCTATTTTATCCATACTATACCACAGGGTCTGAGAAAAATCATGACTCTTAGATTAGGGAAAATCAACGTTAATTTCCTGCCTATGTTCACCCCCAAGTGTCATAATATTGCCCATAATCTGAGTCTTGCAAAATAACTTATGGTAATAGATTTATTTCAGACAAAAGTGACATGGAAAAATACTAAATGAAAAAAAAATTGCAAAAACAGTTTGTATAACATATTGTTACTTTTTAAAAGTATGATTTTGTTATAGAAAAAAAGGCCAGAAGAAAAATGTATATTAAATTCTCAATAATGATCACCTTTGGGATGTAAGGATATTTTAACTTTTGATTTCATTTATCTGAAATTTTTATAGTATAATTTTTCTCTATAGTCTTAAATATAATGAAGATATTCTATTTTAGAAAACAGATGAGAAATCTCAAAAACAAAAACAAAAAAACGAGTGAATAGATATAGACATCCAGTAGATCAGAAGACAGCCTTGGAAAGAATTCATGGTCTCTAACACAAATGGTCTTAATACAAGCCTGAATTTCCCTTTCGATTCCTCTCCCTCAAAATGGTTAGTCATGCATAGAATAAATTAACCATCAGAGATGGCATATTGATGACCGATTTCTTGTCATTATATCTAAAGAGTGGTTTCAATAAATCAATTTATCTGCATTCTGATTTACAACTAAGATAACTGGCCTGGGGCAGTTCTTAAAATAAAAACAAGCAAATAAAAATATATGAGAACTTTTGTCAGGAATTTTTTCTTCACATTTGTATAACGCAACAAAATTGTCTAATGTTTTATACTTTCTTATTGCATATTAAAACTTTAGTATTTTGTATTCCAGACTATGAACATTCAGTTAGAAATGCCTAATTGTTTTCTTAGGTGAAAGAAAATAGAGTTTATCTAAAGATAATTTTTTGAAATAACAATAACCCCAATTTTTGTCTCCTCGGTTAATGTACGTATTCTACATTTACTTCCGAAGGTTGTAGAAAAACATTTTTAAAAGAAAAAAATTATGGCTTAATGGGAAAAATGTTGACTAAAATGTTTATTAAAATTAATTTTGGAAGTCTATGACTTAAATGCAGCAAGAATATGTGTCTAATTAATGTTTAGTCTAAGAAACAACAATAGCATGTTTCTCTTTGACATAAAATGAGAGTATGTTAGCTCATAAAGTACCATTTGATCATTCATTTATCCAGCATCTGCTGATTGTCTACTCTCTCTCTGGTGCTGGAGAGAAATGACGACAAAAATCTCCGTGTTCTCTGTGTCTGAAGCAGGCCATCTGCAGACTCTCTGGTCCAACTTTTTTTCTTGTACCTAGCTGAAACATGGACCTGAAGTCAGTTCCATGTGTCCAGCCTTCCAGTCGAGGGTAGGACTGCAGGCGAGGGAATTCTCATTTAGGCTTCTGGAGCCCCTAGGAATAGCTCAGCAGTGGGGAGAAGCACCCTTTGTATGTGGGGACGGACTAGCTCCTTTACTGCGATTCATTGAGAATAGAAAGTCCAACGAAGAGTTTGAGAGAGAGCAGGTACCGATCCTACTCCCCACGTCCCTAGGGGCCAGCAGTGACATCTTCAGTACTATCTTTAATGCTGTTTAACTTCACTCCTGCTAAATCAAAGGCTTTCACAAAGCAAGGGTACGATGAATGTTTACCTATATGATTTGCCTTCTTTCAGGAAGATAAAAGCCAAGTGTCAAGCAAGATCAGCCAACTGTGTGCGTTAAAGGGCAGAGCCATGCATGTAGGTCTAAAAGGACTTATTTCCAATCCTATTAGATTTGACTGCCTGTGCATTCAATTATACTTGACCTCCTCTCTACTCCTCTCTCATCCCTCTGCCTCCGCCCACCCACAATTCTCACCAAGACTAAGAAAACAGTACAAGGATCAATTTCTGGGTTAGATACTTTATAACCAGCTTATTATACTCTCGAAGATATAACATTTAAAAAATATATTTATTGTTTCTCCTTAAATAAACTTCTTAACCTTTCTCGAGTGATGAAAATAACTCATTTCTCTTAGTTAATGGAATAGAAACCTTCTAGAGAGTAATCACAAAGTTGCATGCAGTTGTGATAACCTATAAGGCTTACGATCATGTCTTCCCTATTAACTCAGTCATTTTCTCCAGGAAGCAACACGTGAGGCGGTCAGGAGGCAGGATGTGTGCAGGTCCTGTGGTCCAAGACCCTGTGGTCTGGGCGGCGTGGATCATCACAGGCTCTTTCAGTGGTGCCTTGTCCATCATTCTCGTCCATGACCTGGGCTCAGCTGTCATCAAAGAATTCCTGAAGAGGGATGCTGTGGCTCCCGAAGAGGTGTCAGAAGTCATATTTGGACGTTTTGGCTGCAGGTCGCGGACAGAATGCTGTTCCATAAGCTGGTGTGGGTGCAGAGATCCCCTACTTGTTCCCGCGAGAGCTGCCAGGTGGTTAGTGGGTCAAGTCTAAAAGCCTCGAGCCTTGTAGCCCAGTCAATGCGGATAGGAGACCCCAGCCAGCACCATGGTTGCAGGAGGCATGGGAAGTATGAGCGAGGATCTTCACTTGGTTCACTTGAGGTCAAGCGTCAGGATGTGGGGTCACCACTGACAGTATGCTCCGTGATGGGCTTACAGATGCATTCCGCAACTGTCATATGGGCATTACAGATGAAAATGTAGCCCCAAAATGGCGAGTGAGTAGAGAAGATCAAGACAGTTTGCAGTTCTGTCCCGGAACAGGACAAAAGTGCACAGAAAGCCGGCCATTTTGGCAAAGAGATTGTGCCAGTTTTTATATCTTCTGGAAAAGGGCTTACTGATGTTCAATGATGAGTTTCCTCACCATGGGAGCAGCAAGGAAGCCATGTCTAAACTAAAGCCTGCTTCCTCACAGATGCAGCAATACGGTCACCCCAGCTAATGCTTCAGGAATAAATGGTGGTGCTGTAGCTGTGGTTCTTAGGGAGAGGTCAGAAGCTGGTAATTGTAGGCTTACACCTTTAGCACAGTTTCCTGGTCACAAACAGGGACCAGGGATGGAGCCTTCCATCTAGTTGCAAAAGCAGGTTGATCGCTGGAGGATGTAAACATATTTGAAATGAATAAGGCCTTATGCAGCCCTCTCTGTTGCAATAGCTGAAGAACTTGGATTAAACCGGAGATCATCATTCAGGGAGGAGCTATAGCCTTGGGCCAAACTCTTGGAGCATCTGGCTGTCGGTTTATTACCTCGTTACACACACTGGAGCGGAAGGGTGGCCATCGTGGCCTTGCTGCCCTATGCATCTGGGTGGGATGCGAATTGCAATGTGTGTTCAGAGAGGATGAAATTGCTTAACGATCATGCATAAACTAAACTTGAACCTCACTTCTTTCTAAACTAAGAAGGCACAAAATGACAAGGCGAAATCAGAGGACCAATGTGAGAAAGGAAGTCATCGCCCGCTGCACAAGAACGCAAGGCTTGACAGCTTGTATTTTCATGTGTATTATGCAAGATACCAGACAATTACGGCTATGTTGTTATAAATAAAACAGAAATCTGATCGATCAAAAAAAAAAAGAAAAATATTCAATCATTTGGAATAGGGATATGATTTCCAAAATTACATTTGCACTGTCAAGCAATAAAAAGAAGTAACATTTTAATGAGTGAATCCTTACATCATTTTAAGTTACAGAGTATGATTATCTGAATTTAGAAATGGGAAACCCTGAATTGTGTGGCAGAAAAGAATTTTTCTACGGAAGGCAATTTGCCAACCACTTCAAGAGGGAACTACTCAAGGACGTACTGGCAGTGTGCATGGCTCCCTTGACGATGCTTTCTACAATTTAATGTGAAAGGTTTTTGTGAGTCCTTGGACCTAGGATGAATGCCAGCAGGCTTCATTAGGCCATGGTCCATCCTGCCTGACCCCCAAATCCCACCTCTCACCCGAGGATACTTGGACTAGGGTTCAGGCTGGACACAACTATGCACCACTGAGAGATTCCTACTGTGGAGCCAACTGCCTTCCTCCTGAAGGAACCTCTAATCTTGCAAGTGATAGGTCAGTTCTGACAGGAACGAAGTTGTTAGGTTAAAGGGGACTTTGATCCAATGAGCTACACCTGGGGCTACACCTGTACCTCTAAAGTTTCACGAAGATTCTAGAGCTCCCCGTTGCTCCCAGCAGAAATGGATGCAACACTGAGTCGATGTATCAACTAAAAGATGTTTGCTGGGTAATAGAGAGTCTGAGATTTTCAGAGGACTCGATAGAATACCAGCCCACACTATCCCTTAAATATTGTCTAGAAAATCGGAATAATAAAGAAAAGGAGGAGTTATGTTTCTGTCTGAGTGACACTTAGAAACAAGAAGTTGACTGTGTTTTAATCAACAGAGTTAAAATAAGACATTAATCATCCTATTTCTGGGCCTAAGTCTTCTCGTCTTAAAGAATTATAATTATTTTAAAGTGAATAAAAAGCAGTGATAAATAGGCCAAGAGATGGCCACTGAATGACTAGAGGGTTTTGTGTGTGTGTTTATTTTTGTTTTTAACAAAGGCCAAAAACTGTTAGCTTTTAGAACTTTCAAATAATTGCTTTCAAAAGCATTATTAGGACAGTTCTGTGTAGAGGGCAGATGGCACCAAGCTCGAAGGAATACAGACTTAAATGGGAGCCTTTTTTCTTGGAGCCAAAGAAGATAAGCTGCAAAAAAGATTATTTGGGGGAAGGAGGGAGTTTGGGGCAAAGATGGTGACCCTTTTACACTTATTTGTAGTAGCATTAACTTGAGCAAATGTCATCTGTATTTATTTGCCCAGGGTTTGGAGAGCCGGCAGCAGTCACAGAAGTCCGCCCTAATGAGATTAAACCTTCTTGAAAACAATCTCTGAAGCATGAACCCTAGGCAGTCTATCATTTAACATTAGGTATAGGAACTGCTTATCAGATTTCTGTTTTAAATTTTTGTCAAAATTTCCCCAACCAGAAAAAGCCTTTGACACATTAGTAACCGATTTCGAAAGCTGAGGTTCACCTGCAATGTTTCACAGTCCGTGGGAGGCTCCCTGGGTCCAGATCACTGGGCATTGCAGGAGCCTGGTGGCTCACACCACTGCCTGTCAGTGCCTCAGGTGACAATCCACAGCAAAGAGCCAACGGGCTTCTCCTGGGGGACTGTCAGCTTCCTAAGACCAGTGCCCAGGCCTGTTTCCCCTCCCGCTGGACACTCTCAGCCAGTATAGGTTCTGGCACAGAGGCTGTGCTCAGTCAACATTTGTTGAAGTGACGAAGGAAGGAGCAGATGTGAATCAGCCTGGAACCACTTCTGAGGTTTCTGGTTCTAGATCTACACTGCTTTTCCCGGATGTCCCTTAATCTCTAGATGTCAACTACAACAGTACAAGTGTGGGAAGCGAGTCTCTCCGCAGGGCACCTCTCAGACCTGAGGGTGTGAAACGCACCTCACTGTGGGTGTTTTGGCATGTGATCATCATGCCTTCTTGTTCCTAAGCAGATTTCCAATATGGAGAAGCAGCTGATGTCTTCGCTGTCATTTTATTTATGATGAAAAAAGAAAAGTGGTCAGGACTTTGCCCTTACTGAGAACTTTGGAGCCACAGAGGGATCCTTTTCCCTCTAGGGTCATCTTCAAGAGGCAGTTTATCATTAGGAGCTCTCGTCAAGAAATGCCTGAAATTTGCACGTTGTGCATAACCCAGAAAAAGAAAAACACAATATCTAGTTTGTGCAAATCAAACAAATGGCAGCTAAAAAAAATGGCTTCTTATTTGTCAGCGCATTAAGTATCCTCTGTGCCTATCCTCTGCTCCTCAGAGCAGAGTTCTGCTTGTCCTACATATGTTGATTCTAGTAACAATGAGTACAGCAGGACATAGGACCAAAGAAGACTATACACATTGGGACTTCATTAAAGAAATGGAGAATGCTTCGGGCTAACGTCTGAATGTTAGCAAATCACCAATAACAGAGCATTTCCTTTTTTCCTCTGGGCAAGGTGACATTCGGGAGAAGGATGGTAAAGTTTGAGATGAACAAGGCTGTCTTTTAAATCTTTAATAAAAGCGCCTTGAATTTGGGCTAATTCTGGGTTGCTTGTAGATATCGCTAGCTGCCTGATGGATAGAGAGTTTCATATAATGTCCCACAGGTACACTGAGCCCTTGACGGCCCAGCCCAGGACACAAAAATGTTCTTAAGCCTCAATGTCAAGAGTGGAGGTGGTTTATTTGAGTATGTGCCAATACAGCACTAAATCAGAAGGAAAAATAGAAAAAGGAGAATGTGAAAGCAATTAAAAAAAAAAAGTAAGAAGGAGAGAATGAGAAGCACTTAGAATAAGTAAGGTTTTGGGGGGAGGAGGAGGGAAGAGCCTGTAAAGAAAAGCATTAATTATCCGCTGAAGTTGGAGTAACTCAAAGAGAGGATTTAGCCTGGAAATGGAGTGCTCAGAAAACATTTTATTTTTGGGATTTCACGATGAATAATCATACCGAAGTCCTCTGAACGAGACTTTATTTTATTATATCTAACCTAAGCAGCGATGGAGTGTCTTCTGACCTATGGATGTAAAGAGGGACAATCCTGCTGTAGGGAACTCTGCACAGACCAGAAAATCCAGGAGAGAGCCTCGTGGTCTCCCACGTGATGGCGATGCCTTTCTCATTGGGGAAAATCAGGGTTGCAAACCTTGCTTCGTTTTTGCAGGGCTCAAAATAATGTTGTCAGAATACACTTATATCTGGAATATCTCTAGAAGTCTGTACAAGAAGCTGGTAATAGTAACTATCTTCAGAGTGGAAACTGGACAAAGTTGGAATTTTTTAAACAATATTTCTGTACTTTTCTTTGTATTTTAAAGAAAGTATTCAGCACATTTTTTTCAGTAAGCTTTTTATTTAATTAAGGTATAATTGACATATAACATTATATTAGTTTCAAGTATATAACACAATGATTCAATATTTGTATATATTGTAAAATGACCACCATAACAGGTCTAGTTAACATCCTAGCAACATGCTATTTTACAGCATTTGTGCTGATACATCTTGAATTGGACCATGTCCAGAAATAACATTTTATTGGCAAAAGAGGAGGAGGAAGATTTATTTTGGAAATGAGAAAAAAGAGAGATTCCAAAAAATGACACAGCGATTTTTACCATGGGTTCACTTGTTTTGCATGTGAGAATTCTTACACACTAGTAATAAATCTTTTTTTGGAAGAGCAATAGATTTTTTAAAAAGGGACACAGCTGCCTATCTGTTGCATGGGTGACCTGCTTTCCTGCCCCTGCTCCGAAGACAAATCTCGTTGCCTTGCTAATCCTCCAAACGTCCTCACGCCATCTTTATTGACTTGACATGTTCCGTCCAAACAGTCATTCCATTTTTGCGTTTGCATATCTCCAGAGGAGCCTTGTGCTGAATCCACATAGTCTCTGCTTTAAGACAGACAACTCTGTACTCAGAAAAGGAGGAGGCACAGTGACTAACCGGAAAAATCCTCCGGTCAAAGCTAAAGTCGACTTTCTGGCAATTTCTGCTGTGAGAGCTGGCGGAGCGGTCTGGGCGCAAGGAGCAGGTGCTTAGAAGCTCCGCGTTTCAGACGGTAAGTCAGTGTTGAGTCTTGATGTGAATGCTTGTCAGAAAGAGGCCGTGCTAAATTAAATTACTGCAAACAGATGCGGTGAACATTAGGAAATTGTGTTTAATCGGCCACAACTGTTAAAGACTTGGCAAACGTTTCCACAGAAATGTGAGCAGTTGAGAGCCCACTGCGTCCGGGCACCGCGTTCCCAGCCAAACGCAGTGGTTTTGTTCTGAATGAGGCGAAAGGCTAAGGCACCAAATGTCCTACTTCCAATGAGGAGCAGACAGGCCCCAGCATGAACAAAGAGAAAGGGCGGTCCTAACCCAAGGCTGGCCACCATCGTCCCATTTCCAGCCAAATAATGTCCCTGTTTAGAAATATTCATGAGGAAATTTCTGGTCCCTATTTTAAGATTGAACATATAAAACAGAACAATGGACCACAAAGAACAGAAGAACAACTGAAATATACTTAAAGATCAATGGTGGAGAAGTCGTTCTACAGTTAATTTCGGGTGCCTTCCTCAGTGGGAAAATACGAGATTTCACTTTCACCAAATGGGAGACAGAATAAAATCAGGACTCTCTAAGACTGACTTCGAAGTTAAAATATGACATACTTCATTAATTTGGAATACATTGTGCTAATTTAATTTCTAACAATCCGATTAGAGATGTTAAAGAAATAGTTTTAGGCATGGGGCTTTGCTTTTGAATATATCCAGGTTTACGAAGTAAAGGTTTTCATTTCTTTGATGACTAGATAAATGAGAGCAGAATGTTTATAGGTAAAATTGTTTTTTTTTCATTCTAAAAAAAGTTCTTCCAAATCATTTGAACAAGTTCAATAGTGTATAGGTTCTTTGTTTTCCTATTGAACGGTGTGATTTTCCTCAAAGCCTCCATCTACTGGGTTGACGGGAGGCTGGAGGGACGTTTGCTGGGGCTACCATAACGAAATATTACAGACTAGATCGCTTAAACAAGAGAAATTTATTTTCTCACACGTGTGGTGGCTAGAAGTCCAAGATCAAGGTGCCGGCAGGTCTGGTTTACTCCAAGGTCTCTGTACTTGGCTTGCAGATGGCTGCCTTCTCTCTGTGGCCTCACATGACTTTCCTCTATGCACGCACATTCCCGGTGTCTCTTCGTGTGTCCAAATATTCTCTTCTGATAAGGACACCAGCCAGATTGGATTAGGACCACCCTAAATGCTTCATTTTAACTTAATCCCTTTTAAAGGACATATCTCCAGATATAGTCACATTCTGAGATATTGGGGGTCAGAGCTTCAATATATAAATTTTGGAAAGACATAATTCACTCTACAATAGAAAGAAACACCTATAATTTATTTTAACTCAATCTTTTAACAGTTTCTTTAGACAAATGCTGAGTCCCTTTAAGGCCTTTCACACTTCCTCTCTCTGCCTCTCCCCACAGTGGCCTCTGGGCTTATTGCATGTTTGTATTTTATAGGACCCTGGGTGGAGCGTGGCCCCTGCTGTGTCTGCTGGGTCCACACTGATCTCTCTGCAGAAAGCCTGGACCGGTCTTCTTCCTGGTCCAGTGGAGAGCTGAGATGTGCCTGATCCCATCTTGGCTGTGGGGATGATCTACTGACTTTCCCAGTTGGCACCTATGGTCCTGGTGTCCCTGGTCTTGGGATCCCCAGCTGTGCTGGCCCCAGGCCTCTGCTGGTGCACCTGAGCACTCAGAAAGCACTGCTCTCTCTTGCACGCACGCAGTAAGGTCTCATTTCCCTGCCTGCCACTGAAGGCTCTGGGGAACTAGAGGTGGTGACTCAGGCTCATCTAGCCTCGGGGTTCTCACTGCACCTCCCTCACACCACCACAGTGTCATGTTAGATGTCACTTAACCTGCAAAATGACAGCTTTATTTCTCTTAGAGATGCTCTAGTGCATTTTCATGGAAGAGGGCCACTAGCCCTGCTGTTTTCTGGCTTCCCCAAATCTAGCTTGGGGTTTCTCTCCCTCCTCTCTTACACACACACTCATGCACGCATGCGCGTGCACACACTCATGCACGCATGCGCGTGCGCGCGCGCGCGCGCGCACGCACACACACACACACACACACACAACACGGTTGCTTTCAGGGAAGAGGAGATAGAAATCTTTGAGTTCTTTGCTTCTCCTATTCTCCCTTCGTCCACTTGCAAGAAGAGGTGGGTTTCACTCTTTTCCTGCATTATAGTCTCTTAGTCATTGAAGGGAAAAAAAGGTTCTTTTTTAATTTTAAGGAAGGAACTCTACCATCTAGGTAAATAAAGTAAATAAAGGATTTAATAATCCTCAATCTCACTTTCACACATTCTCTCCAGTTTGATAGTCGAGCTGATTGTCTTGTCGCTTCTAGATGCAGTTCTCAAGTTAATAGTCAAACTGGGAAGTAACCATATTGCTCTGCTGAGTTTTAGCCTTTTTCCTGAAGCTCTGAAATGTAAAGTTTTAGTGGGTGTGACGCTAACATGAAAATAAAGTTTATAGAATACGGAACAATACCCAAACACATTTCCTTATATGCGTTTACCAAGTTCATGTGCACGTTCCTGGTGGGAACAGGGTTCTGAGCTCTGTCCACTGCTATTAGCATTGCATCCCATCTTTCAAATGTTCCAGTGACGCAAACTTGCACAGGATACTTCACATCACTAAGCCTTAATCCTCATCTATAAAATAAGGAAAATAACATCCCAACAAGATTATTGTAAAGATTACATCAAATAATGCTTTTAAGCCCCAGATACCTATGAGGTATTATTACTGAAAACAGCTTCTCAGGGCTCATTCTTCCTAAGAAAGTTCAGACAATGCTACCTTGAGTGGTGGCTCCTTGGAGCACTGGGTACGTTCCAGCAGCTGTGTCAGAGGTTCAGGAGGTGGAATGCTTGGTCACTCGAAGAGAGCTTGTCTCCATTTACTGAGGTCCCTAAGTGAGTACACTGAAGAAAATACTCTAAGCAAGGAGCAGAAGGCGGAATAGCACAGTGGAGGACAATCCTAAACATCGGAGATGTGAACCCATAGGGATGTATGCAAAACTGTATAGTGGGGGCGTCAGAGGGATGTGACATCTGGGGGTGGGGCACCTGACTCAAGCCAAAGGTTAGTAAGAGTGCCCTGCCCAATCTGAGTGGAAAGTAGCACCTAGGGAGCTCTCACCTGGTTTATGCTTCCCCAGGACCCTTGAGACAAGGACTGGTGTAATTCTGTGACGGTCTGACTTTGCTCTGAGAGCTGAGGTTAGAATTCCCTGCCCGTTGCTGTCTGATCACAGTCAAGTCGTGCTGCCTACCTGGTGTTATGATGTCGTTCACATCACACCCTGGGGTCAGCGCCCCCTCTTTACGGGGAAGGAAAGAGGCCCCTACTGGCCCAAGAGCTGATCCTTAGGCCCAGCCTGGCTTTGTCTGGATTCTGGACACTTTTAAAAGTCAACTTTATTGAGGACGAATTTACATACAATTCAATGAGGTTTAAGAAATTATACACCCTAGTAACTACCACCATAATCAAGTTACAGAAATTTTCCATCACCCCCAAAAGTCCTGCCCCCTGTTTGAGGACCCATCTCTCTACCTGCACTTTTTCAAAAAACAGCTTATTGAGATATAATCCACACTCCATACCATCCATTCATTTTAAGTGAACAATTCAATGATTTTTAGTATAGTCACAGAGTTGTACAGCCATCACATCACAATCTACTTTAGAACATCTTAATCATCCCCAGAAGAAACTCATTATCAGTCACTTCCTATCACATGGCCAAAGGGGTGACAAATGCTCTGGGATCTCTCTTATAAAACTACTAATCCTATTCATGAGGGCTCTGCCTTTATGTCCTAATCACCTCCTGAAAACCCCACCTCCAAATATGAATTTCATTATATGAATTTGGGGGGAGGGGGACGCAAGCATTGAGTCCCTAGCAAGGGCCAGAGCTGCAGATGAAAGTCTTACTGGGCTTGAGAGTCTGACATCACATGAAGGTTAGAAACAGTGAGTCTTGTGACCCAATGGAAGCTTGCGGTCTAGTGCTGATTTTTTTTTTTTTTATCAGAAATAACTTCGGTTCTTCTTATCAGCTCCACCCATGAGGTTGTACTAAGTTTTAAAAGACCTGGAACTAAACAAACAAACAAAAGAACAACCAAAACACACATATAAAAAAAAAAAGGAAACGAAAAAGCCCTGGGACTCTGTTGGCATGGGTGGCATCACCCAACCAGGAATTCCGAGTGCTCCTTTAAAACCAAAGCTGAATCAGCTAGAAGGATCCTCCAGATCTCTTCGTTTCGTAGTATGACTTTAATTATATCGTTGGAGTACTCTACTCATTTCAATGTGTATGATAGTTCTCAAGAAACAATACGCATTCGACCAGAACACCTCATTCCCCTTCCTCAGGTTCTTTCCCCTCAAGAACCAGCATCTGTCAGTGGGTTTTGGCAGCTCTGTTCTTGTTCATATCTTCACAAGCACTTAGTAAAACCAAAGGAAATAAAGTCCTTCCCCTGCCCACATACGAAAGTGAAAGGCAATAAACAGTACCGTGGCTCTTGAATATGTCAAAAAATAGAGATGATCTAATTAAAAAAACAAAACAAAACAGAGAATTTGTATCAGATTGGAAGGATGACATGTTGAAACCAATGATCAAAATTATGGAAATGAAGGTAGAGAGTGTTCCAGGAAATAAATCACTATCGATCAGAAAGAACAAACCATTCTCTCATTGAACGAAATATTAACATGTGTAGGTGCCGAAAGACCAATAGGAAACCAGAACATGTCATTCTAAAATCAGGAGATATTTGTTTAACTGATATTGGTCAATGCCCTAAATCATTTTACTTCCTGTTAATTGAATCATAAAAATGAAACTGGATACAAAATATTTGACTATATAATTCAAATTAAGTCTTTACCTAGAGATTGAGCTTCTTAATCAGTGGGTTTCAAACATTTGACCCTGGCCCACAGTAAGAAATATATTTGACATCAAAATCGGGTGTACACACATACACACATACACATATGCTCTCTCTCTCCATAAAATTTTCATATTACCTCTACCACAGGCAATGCATTCTGACGTTTTCTTTCTAGTCTACTTTATTTTACTCTATTTCTCATTTTTAAAATGCTGTGAGAGACCCACTAAGTTTATTTCATGATTCACTAATGGATTGCGGTTCACAGCCTGAAAAATGTTTATTAAATGGCCTGACATCTGATATGCAATGTCCTAATTTCTGAGGCCACACCTACTACTGCTTCTGCTGAGAAATTGCAGACCTGGGGTACAATGGAAGCTTTCTTTAGCTCAAGGCTATAACCAGAGTTCCTGAAATATGAACTACACTTCCCAGCTGTGTTTCCAGTGGTTTGCTCCCATTTCTTAGGTGGATGTGGTTTCTGTCACTTCTCCAAATTACCTGGGAAGCCAGTGTTCTTGGTAGAGCAGGACAGCATCTTCAGGATAACTGCACCCTCTCCTCTTCCTCTCATCTTCCTCTGGTGTTGTTGCCCTTGGACACTACCAAGGCACCAGGTTGGTGTTGCTTCCAGTTGTGGTCAAAACTGGCCTTAGCTCTGGTCCCACTCAACCTGATTCACTCCCTTCTGGTTCTACTGCTGATCCTGGCATCCTCGCTCAAGTACCTCTACCACCTCATGGAGGTTGCTCTATAGACCGTGGCTCCTGGACCACTGTCCACTGTATCTTCGAGGTGTAGGAGACTCCTCAATCTGAGGGTTGGTTCCTAGGTTACCAGGATTGTATAGTCTCATTGCACAGAATAGCGATGCCATCCTCAGAGGAAGCTATTCAATGTCAGTGGAAGGGGTCTCCATCTAAAGTGCTGCGGTTGTGACTCATCCCCCTGAGAATTCTTCCTGATGCTCCAAAGCAGGGCAATGACCATAGATTTCCCTCTGGCTTAGGGACCCTCTGTTTCTGCAGGACACCCTCCCCAGCAGTTTCCATGTGGCATTCTCTCTCCCTCCTGGTGGGGAGAGATGTTGACCCAAATATGTAGGATGTACAAGAAATCTCCCAAACCCTCTTTACAGGCTCTGGGCTAAAGAACATTGCCTATGTGTGCTATGGGAAGTTTGCGTTTGAAACAAATATGGATCTGGGTTTGAAACAGTGCCACCCATTACAAAATTGGGTTGGAATAGCTATATAAAACTTATTCACAGACAAAAACATCCTTCCTTACAATGGCATTGTTGACAGGTTCCAGTGTACTGTTGAACTCTTGGCAGAAATTACAGGTTTTGGTAACTATACATGTATAAGGAAATGTTTTAGTGCTACATCTATACAGTGAGTACTCAAAAAGATACTTATTGGTTAAATAAGTTAATTTGGTTAAATTGGTTAATTTAAGAAGTAAACTTAACTTATGAACTAAAAAATTCTTAAGGTTGGAAGGACTCTACTAGAGTTAATCTAATTCAGTTTTTTTTTTGCTATTTGCATTCCATTTTAGTAGATTAATCTGGAATGCATTTGGCTGCAAATAGAAAATCTATGTGGCTTAAACAAATAAGGATGTATTTTTCTCACACGGCAAGGTATCAAGACGTAAGCAGTTGCTGGATTTGGTTTAGCAGCTCAGTGACGTCAGAACAGAGTCAAGTCTTCCTTTTCCTCATGGTTTCAAGATAGCTTCTGTAGCGCTTAGCATCACATCTGCACTCAAGGTAGAATAAAGGTGGGGAGATCACCAGCCACATCTGTCCCTCTTTATTGGGAAATCAAAAGCTCACCCAAATTCACCTCACAAGGAATTTCTCCAAGGTCTAAGGTGCTCTAAGGTTAGAACAGTGTTGTCTGTTTACCTCTGAGTAAAATTGAAGTGTGGTTACAAAGGAAGAAGAAAGAGGATGGATATTAAGTAAGCAATTGTGAGTGACGGCTAGATTTCTTCAACTGTGACCATTCGTCCTTGCTTGAATATCTTCAGGTCAAGGGTATAGCCTGTTTCATTTTTGGCAGTTCTAGAAAGCTCGTTATATTTTAAGCCAACCCCCTTCCCTATAACTCGTCCCTGTGGCCTCTGGTTCTGCCCTGTGGAGCTAAGTAGACAAATTTGAATACTTCTTCTCAGTGACAGCCATACAAATATTTGAAGACAATTGTCGTATCTCCTCTAATTCTCCTCTAATCCATATGAAGCATCTCCATTTGGGTCCTCATGTCACATGACTTCGAGCATTCCCACGTTTTTGTTTGCTCCTCTCTGGGTCTATTCCAGTTTATCAAAATTTCTATTAGACTTTGTTCCCCCAAATGATCTCATTGGTCAAGGCATGGCCTGAGCAAAGCTGGAAAAGCCAAACGAGTCTCTCTGTTGTTCTGGGTTACCACTAAGGCAACCAAGTTGGCATATCTTCCATGAACTTCCTGCTGGCAACTCAGCCAACTAAAGACCATAAATCCTTTTGATCCCTTCATCTTCCTTTACTTACATATTTGCTGTAAGGATCTTATTTATTAGCAGTATATTTTATGGTATTTTATTTGACTCGGATTTCTAGCTTATTGAGTTCTTTTCAGATTTCAATTCTATTACCCAGGGCATTGATTATTCCTCCCAGAATCATCACATTATCTATGAATGAGACAAATGGGTGTTGTTCTTGCCTCTATATAAACCCCCTTAAAGTATTTTCAACAAAAAGTCAAAATAGACTCTTTCGATCTGCCACCAGTGACTTCTTTCTAAAGCAAAGCTGATCATCATTCAGTTGAGGTCCTTCAACACTTTAGGAATTCATTTCATGATCATTCAACCCACATTTCACCTTTTGTCCTAAAGATGTTAGGGGTTCCTACTTGAACTATTTTGCAAACATTCTGATCTGCAGCTCAGTCTCCTGATCAAATAACTTAGAAATCTGGTGAAGTTTCTATGGGAAGACTTTTCCCAATAAATTTATGCTATCCCTCAGGGAGCACTAATTCCCCTTCTAAGGTCTTCAAATTACCTTTACATATCCCAGCCTAGAACTTTTTATGATCGTGTTGTTCTTCTTATATTGGACACTGGAAAGTCAGTGCAAAATTTGGAGCTGAATCACAACTGCTATCAAATTGAACATTAAGCCAGGGGTTAGCACAAAGGCGAAAATTATATGTAATTAAAGTTATATTTGAAAATCACTTAAATGATTCATCAAGTATAGTCACATGGTGTGCCACACACAGTCTTGCACAGTAATCTTTTTCCTTGTCAAAGCTTGACAACCACTGAGCTAGACTAAAGAAAGCTTACAAAAGGAAGCCCATCACAGAACTTTTAAAACATTTTATCAAATCCATCTCTAGCAGTGAATGAGGGAAGGATGGAGAAATCTAAAGTATCCCTGTTGGCAGTAGGGTTTAATTTGTGTTGTTTTAATATGAACCTTTTATAATCTCAATTCATAGTAATGGATTTTTTTGTTGGTATAAGAAGAATTGAAAGTTATCTATCAAAGTACCTACCTAGTACAGGGTCTGATACCTAGTAGATTTGAATTTTAATCTTTTTAGATTAAATATATACACACTATTCTTTGGAAGGTTGGAGAAAAGATCTTGGCCATTGACATCTTATTTTCCAAAACAGCTCTTCTCTTCCATGACCTTGGGCATGGGTCCTACGATAATCCCTTACTGTACATTGATCCTTATAATTAGTTTCTGCAGAAATAAAATCATAGAGTTGAAAGGTGGACTTTGTTTCCAGATGACAGTAAGTTGGCATGGCTGACTTTATCATTTTTCAGTTATTTGACCCTAGACTAGTTAGCTTTTTTAAACTTATTTCCCTACCTTCAGAAAAGATGTTGACAACTGCATCGACAATTTAAGACATATGTGTAAAGTACCTAGATCAGGGTAGATCCAGGTGTCTATGCCATATACCAAAGTCATATTTCAGGAAAAGACAATTTAATTCAAAAATTATAAAGGGAAATTATTTCGATAAGAATTAATGTAAAAAGTCCACCTCGATAAATAGAAATCCAGCATTCGGTCTTTTTATCCATTAACATTGCCTGCAAGCACGTTAACTAACAGGTTAAAATGAATTACATCTATAATAAAAATTAAGAAAATGTTTTATGTAATCATTTTTTCCTTTAAAATGATGACTTTGGGCGTATTAGTTTCCTGGGCTGCTGTAATAAAGTACCAAAAACTGAGTGGCTTAAAACAACAGAAATTTGTCATCTCACAGTTCCGGAGGTTAGAAGTTTGAAAGCAAAATATGGGTAAGTCCACACTCCCCATGACACCTCCAGGGGAGAATCCTTCCTCGCCTCTTCTAGATTCTGCTGTTTCGCAGGAATGTTTGGCATTCCTTGGCTTGCAGATGCATCGCTCCAATCACATGGCTGCCTTCTCTCTCTGTGTCTCATCTCTTCACTCTCTCTGTGTCTCTGTACCCAAATTTCCCCTTTTTATAAGGACACCAGTCATATTGGATGAGGGCTCATTCTAATAAGCTCCTTATAACTTAATTACCTCTGCAAAGGTCCTATTTCCAAATAAAGTCACAGTCTGAGATTCTGGGGGTTAGGACTTTACCATATCTTTCTTGGGAGGCATGGGGGCAGGGAGGGACACATTCAACCCATAACACTGGACTTGAGCAAGGAATTATGGGGCCATACTAGCTATTTGAGCAAAAGTAATGGCCACAGAAGCTAACTTCGGGAGGCGAGCATTGGGCAGGAGGGGAGGGTGGCAAGGAAGGATTTTCCATGCCCATTTCTGTTAACATGACATTTGTAGAGGTACATGTTGATGCTCATGGAGAGAGAGAAGTGGCAGCTTGCTTAAGGCCTTAAAGTTTTGCCATTTTTTAACTCTTTCATACTAAAGAAGGCTTAAAGAGTCCACTGCTTTCCATTATGAATCTTAGAATAAATAACCAGATGTAAGACTTTACTCTCTCCTAACCCAAGTCACAGTATAACTTAGCACTGACTCCTATGTGTTCTGTAAAAATTAGCAAAGGAAGTAGATAATAACATATGACAGTTTGACACATACTGAGCACTTATGCCAAGACTCAATAGATATTACTGAGTATTTTTCTCCCTTTTGTTGACTATCAACTCCTCAAGAGCTAATTTATTAGGTTTTCTATAGCAAAGAAAAATACCACCTTGAGAGAATATTCATAGTGTCTCAGAAGGAGGATTTTTAAGGAAAGCTACTTGTAGGACTTGGGGTGGGGGCTCAAGGGACATAGGGCTGATTTTTCAATTCAGGGAACCAATTGACATTGGGCGTGGTTTACAATATAATGATTTAGAATTGGTGGGCACAGCGAGGTGAGGGTTTTGATGAGTAAGCGTTGTATGATAAGAAAGTTTTTCATAGGCAAGCAGCCATTTCCTGATAAGAGAACTATTTTGCCAGAGGAGTAAACTGTTTTCATAGATAAGTGAGTTTACCAGGATCTCCTGAAGCAAATAGTTAAATTATTTTTTGGTTTATATCTTCCTAGACAATAATATATTATTGAATATATTAATACAGGTGTCATCACTTTTCATTTCCCTCATATTCTTGGACACGACCCAAAATTATTTTATTTGTGGAATCTAAATTTAGTTATCTTTAAGGAGTAAAATTATTAGTATTCTTTAAAGAGCTATTTTCGGTAGATGAAGGGACGTGCCTTTTTTTGTGATAAGAAGACTTTAGACATACCTACAGGCCTTTTATAAGAGGTATTCTATGAACCTGTGGCCAATACCTGGTGCTAAGCACACCATGGTCACAGCTGAGCAAGCCAGAGAAGCTTATGCTGTATTATGACTCTGCTTATACCTGTAACCTTAATTTTCCATTATGAATGCCATTAATCATATGAGAGAATAAATGTGAGTGACAGCCAATGAGTTCATAATTGAATGAAGAAATCTATCTCCTTAACTATAAAGAGAACTCAAAGCACATAACCTTCAAAGAAGCATTTGTTACAAAGCTCAGCATATTGGCCAAAAAGCCAATATATTTCTCATCTGCTTTCAAGGTTGACTATAGACCATGTAAGTTAACTGAGTTAGGAAATACTAATATGATAGCACTGAAAGAAATATCCATGATCAGTACCAGACATCAAAATTGAATTATGCGCGAAGCAAGGCTAATAGACAGGTGTGAAGCTGCCAAGTTAGGGAATTTTTCTCTAAGTAAGAAGACTATGCTGAAATAGCGACTTTCTCCCTGATGGCAGATCAGCGTTTCTTCAAATCAGACTCATATTTTCTGCTAAATAGCAATCACTGGTTTGATGACATAAGCATCATTTCTGGTTCTCATTTTGAGATGTTATATTCCACTGGAAAACTTGCTAGCATGAGAGCGTATTTTGGTATAACATTTTGTTGCCATTGATACCAAGGATAAAGACCAAAGAAAATGTAATTCTCTCTTGAGAGAATCTTAACAATGTTGTTCACAGCTTTAAGAAAAATCTGTGAAGTGGGTAGGAAGAATCAACATCATTAAAATAGCCATACTAACCAAAGCAATCTAGAGATTCAATGCAATCCCGATGAAAATACCAATGACATTTTTCAGAGAACTGGAACAAATAACCCCCAAATGTGTATGGAACTTACATAAAAGACCCAGAATAGCCACGGCAATCTTGAGAAAGAACAAAGTTGGAGGTATCACACTATTTCATATCAAACTATACTACTACAAGGCTATAGTAATTGAAATAGCATGGTACTGGCATAAAAACAAATACATAGATCAATGGAACAGAATAGAGAGCCCAGAAATAAATCTATGTCTATACGCTCATTTAATATATGACAAAGGAGGCAAGAATATACAATGGGCTAAATTCTCTTTAATAAATGGTGTTGGGAAAACTGGACAGATACATGCAAAAAAATGAAACTGGACCACCTTCTTATACCATATATAAGAACAAATTCAAAATGGATTAAAGACTTAAATGTAAGACCCCAAATCATAAAACTTGTAGAAGAAAACATAGGCAGTAAACTCTCTGATACTGCTCTTAGTAATTTCTTTTCTGATATATCTCCTTGGGCGAGGGAAACTAAAGAAAAAATAAACAAATGGGACTACATCAAACTGAAAAGTTTTTGCATAGCGACGGAAACCATCAACAAAACAAAAAGACAACCGGCTGAATGGGAGAAGATATTTGCCTATGATACATCTGATAAGGGGTTAATATCCAAAATTTATAAAGAACTCATGCAATTCAACAGCAAAAAACAAGCAATCCGATTAAAAGATGGGCAGAAGACCTGAATATATATTTCTCCAAAGAGGAAATACAGATGGCCAGTAGACATGTGAAAGATGCTCAAGGTCACTAATCATCAGAGAAATGCAATTTAAAACCACAGTGAGATAGCACCTCACACCTGTCAGAATGGCTATCGTCAATAAATCAAAAAACAGCAAGTGTTGGTGAGGATGTGGAAAAAAGGGAACCCTTATACACTATTGGTGGAATTGCTAATTGGTACAGCCACTACGGAAAACAGTCTGTATATTCCTCAAAAAATTCAAAATAGAACTATCTTTTGACCCAGCAATTGCACTTCTGGGTATTTATTCAGTGAAAAACAAAACACTAATTTGGAAAGATCTATGCAGCCCTGTGTTCACAGTAGCATTATTCACAATACCCAACATATGGAATCAACATAAATGCCCATCAACAGGCGATCGGATAAAGACGTTATGGTTCATGTATACAATGGAATATTACTCAGCCATTAAAAAAAAAATGAATTTGTACCATTTGCGATGATGCGATGGACCTAGAGGGTACTATGCTGGGTGAAATAAGTCAGAGAGAGAAAGATTAATACCATGTGATTTATATGTGGAATCTGAGGGGAAAAAGGGAAAAGAGAATGAAAATAGACTCACAGATACAGAGGACAATCTGGTGACTGCCAGAGGGAACGGAGTTCAGGGAGCTGGGACAAAAAGGTAAAGGGCAAATTGGTAGTTAAACAATAATCACGGGGATATAAAGTATAGCATAGGGAATACAATCACTAGCATTGTAACTGCTATGTGTAGAGCTAGATGGGCACTAGAGTAATCATGGAGATCCCTTCATAAACTATATAAACTAAAAAAAAAAAAAAGTGCCCACTGAGTGGAACAAGTAAGCCAGCTTTAGCCCACGTTCAAATCTCATCCTTGGAAGTGGGGGTGGAGGGAGAAACAAACAGCAATGTCCCATTTTCTGTTGAAACGTAACTGAAACTGCTCATTGTTTTGTTTAATCCGAGTCCCGGATGAGCCAACCAATTGTCAGCACACAATTGAAAGCCACGCTGACTCAATGGCTGCAGTTCCTGTGATAATAAGATGGAATGGAAACTGCTGGGACGGATCTACTGGGCAATCTTGCTGTCCTAATTGTCATTCGTGATAACGAGTTCCTGTGAGGGCATCGCCTCGCTCAGAATCCAGCACTTGTTTTCTCTTCTGGAGCTCTGAATTACCTATTTTGCTTCCCTGGGATCTGAGCACTGGCTTTTAAAAAAAATATAAGGATATTTATAATTTAGATAGGTTCATGTTTTATTTAAAGTATTAAATATTTTAAACATAGAGTTTGCTGATTTTTGCTATTGCTATTCAGCATCCTTATGCTTCAGATAATAAAGAAGAAAATGCACAGAACTGTAGTTCTTTTGACCGAAGTAACCATTTATTAAAGCTCCCGGGTCCTGTCCCTCCTCTGTGGTGTTCCTGCTGTAAGCACCTTCCTGTTGGAGCATCTTTAAAACTAAAGCGTAGTCCACTTCCCAGGTAAAGCCAAATCCGTTTATTAAAAGCTTATCAGCTCAAATGTCACCTTTGGGGCGGGGAGAGCCATGGCTGCCTGTTTTCCTTATTGTTAGAGGTCAAGACAGCTATTTTCATGCCACCTAAACTCCATTTGCTCCTTTCCCACGTAGCCTAATTGTAAAAAACATAAACGTAAAGAGAAAAATTCATTATGGTTGTTTTCTGTCATTTTGATTTTAATTAAAATAGCAGAATTGTTTAGTCTCTTGGGAACAAAGAAAACTGTGAATGTCATTAAGCATAAAAAGGAATAAAGCCAGATTCAAACAAGAAAACAAAAACAGGCCATCACCAATTGCTGGAATGCTGCTCTCCAGAATGGTTTCGCCACAGGATATACCTTGCTCTCTCCTTCAATTACAGAAGCAAATTCACCAATGCAGTAAGTGTTTACTAAGTCTCTCTCCATCCGGGCACTGTGCTATGCATCAGCGATTAAAAGACAAACAAACAACAAAATGGATAATAAGGAAAAGTATGACTTCCTACCCTCAAAGATCTCACAGTCTTGGAAGGGAAAATGAGCAGCAAACATCCCAGCTCCTGGGAGAAGCACCACGTGGAGGCGTGCGTCCAGCGCGGTGGGAAAACGGAGAGAAGACACCCACTCTGCCTGAATTGCTCAGGAAAGATTTTGTAAAAGAGAAGCACTTACATGTGATGGGCACTGAGGGGTCTACGGTAATTTGCTGGGAGGCTAAGGGGTGGGAGGTGCGGGGAGGGCATTCTCGGCAGAAGGATCCATAGGAACAAAAGCACATGTCCTGGATAGGGTTAGGCTTCTGTATGTCTATGCCTATGGCAACACTGGTAGGAAATAGAGAAATATGACACTGGTTACTTCTTAGTTCTGGAATCAGAGGTAAATCAGTTTCATCTTCGCTGTTCCCCATCTTTTTCCAAAATTTGTACAAATAGACCACTCCATTTTTTAATACGGAAAAAAAGATAACTTTTTTTTTAAGTGCATGTATATTGGGGAATACAGCAAGGTAGTGGAGAGAGGTCAAGAAGCTGAGGGTGGGCAAACAGCCTGAAAAAGAAGCTGTGGTTAGGATAGCTCCATTCCCCTGAATTAAGGAGATTCACCTGCCTCTGGGAGCAGTGGTTCTCAACCCTGGCTGAGGAGCTTGAAAATGACTGATGCCCAGGCCAGACCAAGACCAATGAGGAGAAACTCCCTGGGGGTGGGATTCGGGCCTCCGTCAATATGAGTGGATCCAGTTAGGCATAAACGCTCTACAACAGGTGTGCTCCAAGGGATGGAGAGGACCTGGAGGCAGGGAGAGGAGCCACGAGGCCAGGAGGGAGAGGAGAAGCGCTGAGGATGACCTTTCAGGGTCAGGAGAGGGAGAAATCTGGCAGGTGAAAGGGCAAAGGGCATTTCAGTTAGAATCAGCAATAAGGAGGGTGTGGAATATTTGGAGGAAGGAGGATGCAAACTGTGACTAGAACAAGGTACAGAGAGGAGATGAGAAGGGTGAGGTTGATGAGAATGGGTTTATTTTATTTTAAAGTATCTTTACCATTAAACTCTTGGCTTCTTACGCAATAGAATGTGATATATTTTCTTTTTTTTTTTTTTTTGGCCGCTAATCAGTACGTGCATGGCTATTGAGTTATTATTGATTTTCGAAGAATTTCTTCATTCAGCTTTTGGAAATATGGATTCTATGGTTAGTTCTAATCGACCAATGCTTATAAGCCACAATTTGCTGTATTATTAATAATAATGTTACTATTTTAAACTCGAGAGTCTCTTGGTCTAGAACGGGTTTCTCCATCTCAGCGCTATTGACTTTTTGTGCTGGCTCAGTTTTTCTTGATGGGGGGACTGTCCTGTGTGCTGTAAGGATGCTGAGTCGCATTCCTGGCCTCTACCTGCTAGATGCCAGTCATGTCCCCAGGTGTGACAATCAAAACAGTCTCCAGTCATTGCCAAATGTCCCTTGGGGAGTAAAATCCACCCCTAGCCCCAGGTGAGCACCACTGATAGAGAGTTTAATTCTAGAAAAATTCTTTTCTGTCTGGGGGTGGGGGGTGGGGGTGCGGGGCGGGCCATGAAGCCTGAGCTGTTGCATTTGTAACAAGCTTCTAACATGCTGTTCTGCTTGCTGTTGCTGCTGCTGTTACGTTTCTGAGTAACCAGGCTCCAAACCCTTTACTAGCAGTAAGTGCTAAAGTAAATGCTGAGTTCAGGGGAACAGGGTCAAATCCATTGAACGCATTTGAGAACTGACCGTGACCTCTGTATTACTGCTAGGTCACTTTATACCATGTTATAGAATTTGTGAATACAGGGACTCACAAGTAACCTGTGTTACTTTACACATGTCATATTATTCAGCTGGAAAGATTTTTCTTTCATTGTCTGTCACATTGTTAATCCTTTCAACTGCCAGAAGCGCACTTATAATTTGATCCTCGATGGCAGCGAATGTTTCCATTGGGTCATGGGGTACTCTCTTATTCTAATCACACTCTATTATCTAATCAAAGTCCTTTTTTGGATCGGGATAAAATGCTGTCCCTTTGAATAGCCTAGGGGTCTATCTTAGAGCTGACATGTATTCAGATCGGCCACCCAGATGAGTGCCACGTGATGGAACAGATGTGATTCGGAAGAGTCGAACTGGAAAATCCATTTCTCAAAATTAAATAATATTGACTCCAATTTACATAATTGAAAGTATCATTCCCTGAAATGATACCCTATGGACACAATATCAGGAGACTGTCACCGTTAAGAATGCATTCAACGTTCATTCAGCCCACAAATATTTACTGCTCCCCCGCAATGGGACAGGGACCACTACGGGAGCTGGCAAGAGGCCTGTGAGCCTGGTGGACAAGGTGTGGTCTAGTGGGGATGATTTCAGACAATGATAAGTGCCTGGAAGGAAAACAGCGAAGTGAGGGTGACGCAGGAGGTGGCGTGTGTGGCCAGGGCAGGCTGTTGGGTTTTGCATGGACGCTGAGGTCCAGACGACGAGGAGGAGATGGCTCTGAGAGATCTGGAGGAGAGACATTTCAGAGGAAAGCAGAGTGATGTCACGGAAGTCCTGGGATGAAGAAGAGGGAATTTCACAATCAAGAGCGAGAAAATAAAAGGGCCTTTGTCCCGCCTCAGTCACTTGCTAGCTCTCAGAAGTTGAGCTAAGTTCCCCGGTCCTGCCACGCCTCAGTGTCTGCAAAATTAGTCGTTCGCAAACTTGGCTGCATTTTGGAATCCCCTGGGGAACTTTCTAAACACTCTGACGACCTAATTGGTCAAGAGTGCAGCCCTGGGCATCACAGGGACTTTTCACAATCCCCAGGTGGCGATAATGCACACAGGGGTTGGAGAGCCTGAACTGGATTGTCTGTGAAGTTCTATCCCACCCCTACCACCTGCATTGTAGGGCGGTCTCTGTGAGACAAAAAGTGACCTCAGCCAGCCCAGCCTGCCTGGGCCTCTGGGTCTCCAGCTGCTGACTATGCAGAGTTGACCTGGATTACCTATCCCCTTTCATATTATTATTCTGTGACCTGGCTAGATGGTTTGTTTATTGAACCACAGGGCTGAAATCCCATCTCGGACCAGCAACCTTGCTCCCAGCTGGAAGGAGCAATGTGATAGCTCCTGCAGGGTTCCTTTCTGTCTCCGCCTCCCCAGAGCAAATGTACTTTTCCATCCCTTTCAACTGCAGCACGAAAAGAAAGGACCACAGTCTTTAAAGCCATGGCCTTCACTCCAGGAAGAAAACAGTGAAACTCAGCTTGCTATCCAGGTAAAACTCAAGACAAATTTAGAAACCTTGAACTTGAACCATCATTTGACAAAACAGAATGAGAGCATGTTTGTTTTGTTCCTCCATTATTTCATTCACCCATCCTCTTTTCAATTCCTTAAGATATAATCCGGAGAGACAGGTAGTGTTTCCAACAGCCAAAGCTCACTAAAGGGCTTAGCTCTCTTAATGACGGAGGCCGCTGAATTCCAGCTCGAGCAGATTAGCCAGGTTAAGTCCCTGGCATTAGGGTCACCTGTGAACGCCCAGGCCAGCTGATAAGCTGTCGGCCCTCCTCGCAAATCCCCTGTCCACCCCCACCCCCCACAACCCCGTCATAGCAACGTAATCTGTGAAGGAAGCGACAGGAAGCGATCTATGGACGGTGTGCTCAGAGCTGCCCGTTAGAAATAGAATCTGAGCCACGCAGGCAATTTTAAATTCACTAAGATTTTAAATTAACATTTTAATTAAATTTCATTTACTATTTGATTTTGCCCCATACAGCCATAATATTATTTCAAAGCATGATTGATGTAAAAACTTTATTAATGAGATGTTTTACATTATTTTTTACTTAACAAGTCTTTGAAACCCTGTGTGTATTTTACAGCACATCTGGGTTCACACTAGATACATGCCAAGGGCTCAGTAGGTCGATGTGACTTATGGGGCCTCAGAGCATCCTGTCTGCCCACAGCAGTGGGTGTGGGGGCAGTTTGGCGATTGTGAGAAGGGTGGAGTCCAGTAAACATTTCTTTAAACAAATTGGGAACACTATGACCCACCTAGGAGAACGTGTGGGCGAATGAATTTTATTTTGAAAGAGGTGACTTTGTGAGCTGGAATTAAAAAAGGCTTCAGGATCAAACAGAGCTAGGTTCTACTCTGCCTGTTTAAGTCATGTGATTTTAAACAAGCTACTTACTTTCTGAGACACACTATCTTCAGCTGTAAAATGGGGAAAAGTTCTCCTCATCGGAGTCTTTTGAGAGCTAAACAAGAAAACACATGAAAGCATCCAGCAGAGGTCAGATCACGAACTGATCATGGAAGAAACGTGGACACTGCTTCTGACGGGTGTGTCCCTCGGTGCCGTGCCTACAGCAGATATGCGGTAAATGTTTGTTGAGTTCGCCATAAAATTATGGCCTTAAAGAAAGCAGCAGCAGAGAAACTGACTCTTATTCATAATGAAAGCTTGAGAGCTTTCAAACCATACATGTTGAAATGACTCTGAATGCTCTTAAATTATCTATGTGTTTATATCTCTGACTTCCATCCACACAGGAGCTATTTGGAGCAAGTTGCCACATCAGTTGTTAGCACGTTTCCAAGATTTAGTTACATTTCTCTTTAATTGAATTTTACTTTAATTTTTCTTTTAGATGACTTTTCTTTACTGAAACAGAAAGCTGAGATTTTCTTCTCTCCCTGACTCCCACTGTTGGATGAAAATCCACCTTCTCCACTCTCTGCTTGGAAAAGTGTCCCGAAGATTGCGAGCCCCGTGCAAACTCCCATGACTTCCTTTGCCTGCCTTCGTAAGAGTAGGGGCTGAGAATGGAAAGCCATGAAGAAAAAGACGAAAGGCAGCGTTGGCAGTATTGGGAAGCCATCATATCACTACTTTTAAAATCTATGTGGTGTTAAAAATTTTTTTACATTTCAAAGAGACAAAAAATATCTAATTTAAAAACAGTTTAGCATTGATGGTGGAGGAGGCCATGCATGAATGGGGACAGAAGGTACCTGGGACCTCCCTGGACTTCCTGCTCAATTTTGCTGTGAACCTAAAATTGCTCTAAGAAATAAAGATGACTTAAAAGGAAAAAAAACAAAAAACAAACAAACACAAATAGTGTGGCTCAGGTAGTCAGCCAAATTATAAACAGACAATAATACAATGACTACTAGGTTAGTATATGCAATTTAGTTTTTTCTTTTTCTTGTTTTTATCCATAATGAGACTTAGAAAGAAAGGGATTTCCAAAAAATCCAACAGGTTAAACTAAATTGGCATAGAGACAAAACTCAAATTAGGAACTGCCAATAGAAAGTCAATTATGTTTGGATGTCAGCGTGCATAGCTGTTGTTTTGTCGGACTTAGAGTCAAGCAGGCACGTGCAAACCGATCCGGGTATAATTTTCATTGCCTGAATTCCAATATTACTATAGTATCTAATGAGACTGAAAGGTACCAGAGTTAAATTGTAGTAGAGTCCTAGTTTAGCAATCCAGACACTGTGGAGGTGAAGAAGCAGTAAAAAAGGGGTACGGAGAAAGGCCAATAAATAGTGGTATGTAAATGAGCCTTTTTCTCTAGGGGCATCAGGGGCTCAGCCTCTCTGGGAACCTTCTGAGAAACCACCAAGAAGCTTCTAAGAATGGCCTCACCACGAGAAGAAGCTGAGTGTTTATCCACTGACTCCTTTCCTTCATGGAGTAGGGGCTGCCCGTGAGGTCATTGAGTTCCTGGGTCTTTCAGGTGGCCCCGAGCACATGGACAGAACAGACCTTTGAACTAGAGAAAAACCCCTGACAGAAAAGCAGAAGGTGAACCCCTCCTCAAGGTGGAAAGGTGTCATTGTGCTGGGCATTGTTCACTGCAGCTGCTAGTGAACTCTGAGAAGGCTGAGGAGATCGGAAAGGGAAGGGAGGGGAGGGGAGGGAGAAGGAAGTTGGTCCTTAATAGCTCCGTTTATGAAAAATTTATCAATAGTCACATTTTGTTAATTTATAATTATATCCTGTCATTTTTTGTTGTTTGGTTCTTTCCTTCCTCTCTCTCTTCCTTTCTCCTTCCTTCCTCCCTCCCTCCCTCTGTTATGGCGCGAACGATTCTGAGACCCACGGAGCCAATTGAGATTAATTATGAGCCTTTATTAGCCCGGCCGGCGACTGACTCTCTACCACGCAGGGCTAGAGGAGATCAGCCCCGAGCTTTCAGAGCAGGCAGCTGATACAGCTCAAGACCATATCCTGGTGGTCTCCTGAACAAGCCAGCAGATTACAGAAGTGGAAGTTGGCTGTTAGCATATCTTTGCCCGGAACAACACCCTTAATTAACAAGTAAATGGATTACAGAAGCAGACATTGGCCATCTACATATTTTATACAATACACTTCCTAAACCACACACAAGCAAGTAGGACAACTTATGATATCTAAAGATATTTCTTCCCTGTAAGCTGACTTAGCTAGTTTGCTCACTTGAAAATTTTCCACCCTTAACATTCCCCACTGGTTTTCAGGGGAATTCAAACCATTGAATCTTCAACCTGGAGTGTCCGGTAGTGAGTTCTGAGAACCATGAGTTTTACTGCCCGTACCACTTTCTGACATAGGCAGTTATCCAATTAATTACACAGGGCCCAAACAAAAGGCCCAGGAAGACTAGAATAAGGGAGCCTGTAATGGCTGTTAGGAGAGTTGTTAACTAAGGGGTGTTATTAAAAAAAGTCCTTCATACCAAGATTCTCCGCGCTTAAGTCGTTCTTCTCTGTCTTTAACCCTCTGTCTTATTAGTGCTAAGCTGTCTTGTATAATTCCAGAATGGTTAGCATCAAAACAGCAAGGTTCACCTAGTGCTATGCAAAGACCTCCTTGTTTTAGGAACAGAAGGTCTAGTCCCCTTCTGTTCTGCAGGACTGCTTCAGCCGAGGAGTTAAGAGAGGTCTTAAGGTGATTGATAGATTTTTCAAGAGTTGATAGGTCGTCATTTATTTGTTGGCTTAAGGCCTTATAGTTGGAATTTCCAGTAACAAGGGCTGCCGTTCCCACTGCAGTAGATCCTGCTATCCCTATTCCCACTAAAAGAGGAACTAAAACAAGAGCCCTTTTTACTCTGGCCCCTAGATTTTGGAAGTGTTCTCGCCCCCCTTCACCAGAGTAAAAGTAGACCTGAGGAATAACATGAATTAGGACACAAAATCCAGCATTTTCTCTCCAGTAGTTAAGGTTGATGAGGATTCCCTCTTACATTATTAATAGCAATTAATCAAATTATAATTAAACCCGCGAGAGTCTTATCTTGAGAGGGTCTCCTGTTGGGCGAACGCATCATTTCTCAGTCTCTGGTGGTGGTGGAGCAGCCTTGCTGCGGGTGTGATGAATTCAATGACGTCTCCCAGCAACCTTGACCGTGGTGGGAGGGGTGAGGATGACAGGAAAGGGTCCGTCCCAGCGGGGCTCAAGGGCAGCTGGCTATGTCTTCTTTACCTAAATCCAGTCACCAGGGGAGTGGCTATGAAGTTTAAGTGACTGTCCAGGGCTCTCCAGGGTGGCGGAGATTAAGTGCTGAATCTGCTTCCTTGCCAAGTGCAGTGCCTGTAAGGACTTAAGTAGTGAGAAATGGTGAATTTCAGTCGCCTCTTCTACCCCTATCTTGGGCAGAAGAGGCAGCGGTCTCCCAAACATGATTTCATATGGGGTGAGGCCTTGGAGGTAAGGGGTGCATCTAACCCTAAGAAGGGCAAAGGGGAGGAGGCTCACCCAGTTCTCGCCAGTTTCAAGTTTAAACTTGGTTAAAGTTTCTTTTAAAGTCCTGTTCATTCTTTCTACCTGGCCTGAACTCTGTGGTCTATATATACAGTGTAATTTCCAATTAATACCTCACATTTTGGCTAAGGTTTGACTTGTTTTGGCGATGAACGCCGGGCCATTGTCGGACCCCAGTGTTAATGGCAAGCCGAATCGAGGTACTATTTCTGATACTAATTTCTTAGCTACTACCTGAGCAGTTCCTCTCTTAGTTACGAAGGCTTCAGTCCATCCTGAGTAGGTGTCAATGAACACGAGTAGATACTTAAATCCAAAAGTTCCAGGGCTTACTTCTGTAAAGTCTAATTCCCAATGTTCTCCCGGGGCTTGGCCCCTGAGTCTTGATCCAATTTGTACTTCAACAGGAGGCCCAGGGTTAACTTGGGCGCAAATATGACATCTTGTTGTTACCTCTTTGGCAGTTTTGTGTAGCCCTGGGATATGATAGTCTCTTTTCAAAAGTTCAATTAACTTTGTCCCTCCTAGGTGGGTGCTCTGATGGACTAGTGAGACTAGTTCCCGACCTAGGGCACCCGGTACTAGGGTGTGTACATCTGGGAGGTGGATCCACCCAGTGGGTCCTTTTACCCCCTTTAGCTTACTGCTTAATTCAAGTTCCCCCGGGGTGTAGACGGGTGAGTCTGAGAGGGTCCTGGGGGTGCAGAACTGGAAGAATGTCAATAGGCCCCACTGGTTTTCAGGCGGTTTCCTTTGCGATTCGGTCGGCAAAGGCATTGCCCTGGGCCACCTCAGACTCAGTTCTCTGGTGACCTGGACAGTGTATGATAGCTACTTTCTTAGGCAGCCAGATGGCTTCCAGGAGAGCTAGGATCTCTTTTCTGTTCCTGATTTCCTTCCCCCCTGAGGTGAGTAATCCTCTCTCCTTATAGAGTGCCCCATGAATATGTGCAGTAGCAAAGGCATACCTGCTGTCTGTATAGATGTTAACTGTCTTCTCCTTACCCCATCGGAGCGCTTGGGTCACAGCGATGAGTTCGGCTCGCTGAGCTGATGTTCCGTGGCTCAGGGCCTGAGCCCAGATGACAGTCCCTCCGGTAACTACTGCCGCCCCAGCATACCTAACTCCCTCTGCGACAAAGCTGCTTCCATCGGTGTACAGTGTGGCATCCAGTTGTGGCCACGGGACGTCAGTCAGGTCTGGCCTGAGGCAGGTGATGTTATCCAAAAGTTTGAGACAATCATGTGATGGCTGTTGAGGGTCATCATCAGGCAAAAGGGTGGCTGGGTTAAGAACAGAGGTTTTCAAGAATTGTACTTGTGGGGAGTTAAGGAGAAGAACCTGGTATTGAGTGATCCGTGCATTTGAAATCCAACGATCAGGGGGGCTGCGGAGCATGGTTTCCACCACATGGGGGGCTATAATCTGGATAGTCTGCCCTAAAGTCAACTTCAGTGCTTCTTTGGTGAGGATGGCCGTGGCCGCAGTGGCCCACAAGCGATTAGGCCACCCTGCTGCAACACAGTCCAGTCTTTTGGAGAGGTATGCAATGGGTCTCTTCCAGGGTCCTTTCTTCTTACAGTATGCACATTGGTCCTTCTCTAAGTTACTCTGACCCCGGTCCGCCTTTCCCTCAGGGCGTCGGCTTGGACCTCGGCCCGGCCTGGTCCCGTCCCGGCCAGATGGGCCCCATGACTTATCCTGTCCAACAAATATAACCTTCTGGACATCATCCCTGTTGTCGAACACTTTCTGGGCAATCTCGAGAACCTTAGATAAATTCTCTCCCTCGAATCCTTCTAGTTTTTGCAATTTCTTTCCGATATCTGGGGCCGACTGACTAACAAAGGCTAGATTAATGGCTCGCCGATTATTTGGGTCCTCCGGGTCAATGGGAGTATACAGTCTATAAGATTCTAGTAACCTCTCTAAAAATGCTGCCGGTGACTCACCTTTAGTCTGAATAACCTCACTTACTTTGGATAAATTAACTGGTCGGCGAGCCGCTGCCCAGAGACCTTGGAGTAATAACTGGCGATACCTTAGGAGAGCCTCCCTACCTTGATCTGTGTTGGGGTTCCAGTCGGGTCGGGTGCTGAGAAATACAAGTTGTACCCGTGCGGGGTCAGTGGTGGGCTGCCCAGTGGGGTCTGAGACCCCCCTTGCAGCTTCCCTTAGAATGTGTTCCTTCTCCTCTGTAGTGAACAAAACCTGTAAAAGTTGCTGGCAATCCTCCCACGTGGGTTGGTGGGTGAAGAAGATGGATTCTAAAAGGGAGGTCAAGCCTTGGGGTTTTTCTAAAAAGGACGGAGTTTGCAATTTCCAATTATACAGATCACTAGTTGAAAAGGGGACATACACCATGAAAGAGGTCTGGGTGTCTCCCCCACATGGGGCTATCTTTCGGAGAGGCGACAGGACAGCTGCAGGTTGCGACGAATCGGGGATGGGGTCAGGATCCTGTGGAGGGTAGTAAGCAGCCCCCGTCTGAGTGTGTTGTGGGCTCCGAAGAGGGGCTGCCTCCCGAGAATCAGGAGGCCTAAAGGGGTTACCAGGAGAACAATAGGGAGGGGGATTGAGGATCTCCGGATCCTCCGGATGTGCCTGTAGAACAGGTTCAAGGGGTTTCTGAGGTGCCGGAGTGCTCCTTGGCTCCGCCAGAAGAACCGTATGAGAGGCAGGCGCTGGCAGAGAGTCAGCCACTGGAGAGTCTGACTTACTCTGACAATTTTTCAGATACTTAGGAGCATCAGACATAATGTCTATCCAAACATCTATGTATGGGGCCTGATCAGGGTAACCAGGATTCCCATAAACAACACTTCTGACACTGAATGCAGTCTGCAAATCAAAGGAACCCTCAGATGGCCATCCAACTCCGAAGGCTGCCAGTCTACTTGGCAGAGCCTCTGGAGATTGAACAGAATGACTAACGACCCATAACCTCAGGCCCGTCGCCTGAAATCCTTAAAATTGTCCACAAGGCACCGCAAGGGAGTGGGCTTAGAAGAAGCCTGTCCCATGGCAGCGGGGATGGACGTGAATGAGAATAAATCCTGTGAAAGATAAGAATATTGGACAAGGTCCAGTCGGTGACTTAGGTGGCCACTCGGGTGGTGCTGTAACAGCAAGAAACCCTGCAAAAAGAAGAATTAATAAACTAAAAAGAATAACAAGAAAAATCACATGAGACATTCAGGGACCAGAACGATCAGACAATGAGACAAACTTGACGGAAACCACGATAAGTAAACTTATAAAGACCCAGGCAATAGGAGGGTAACAGTACATTCTACCGGTCTGGACAAACATACACGATACAGGCAGACAAAACAGACTACAGATAACACAAAACGCTAGTGTATCAGAAACCGAATCCGAAACAGGTACTGGGTCAGGATCTGACGTCTCAGACCTGACCGTACTAGGGAAGTTGTGCTGCGTCCAGCCTTCCACTAGTTCTCAGGGCCCACAGACAGAAACAGGTCTAAGAGGACTCTTAGACAAACTCACCGGTGAGACAGGAACAGAAGGCTCGTGTCCAATTTTCAGTAATATTTGTCTACTGGTCTCTCCGATCTAGGGCCGCCCGGCGTCCGGGGCTGAGGAACGTCTCTCAGCGGCCGCCCCTTGGACACGGTCGTGCCCCTCCCGGAGGGACCGGGGTCGTGGGTCTCAGAGAAAACTCCCCTTCTCTCTCTGGGAAAAATCTCGCTGGGGCCTCCAAATGTTATGGCGCGAACGATTCTGAGACCCACGGAGCCAATTGAGATTAATTATGAGCCTTTATTAGCCGGCCGGCGACTGACTCTCTACCACGCAGGGCTAGAGGAGATCAGCCCCGAGCTTTCAGAGCAGGCAGCTGATAAAGCTCAAGACCATATCCTGGTGGTCTCCTGAACAAGCAAGCAGATTACAGAAGTGGAAGTTGGCTTTTAGCATATCTTTGCCCAGAACAACACCCTTAATTAACAAGTAAATGGATTACAGAAGCAGACATTGGCCATCTACATATTTTATACAATACACTTCCTAAACCACACATAAGCAAGTAGGACAACTTCTGATATCTAAAGATATTTCTTCCCTGTAGCTGACTTAGCTAGTTTGCTCACTTGAAAATTTTCCACCCTTAACAAACCAAAGTGTTGAATAAAGAAGATGGGTTACATATATACAATGGAATATTACTCAGTTTTAAGAAAAAAAAAAAATGAAACACTGTCATTTGTGACAATATGGATGGATCTTGAGATAATCATGCTAAGTAAAATAAGCCAGACAGAAAAAGTTGAGAACCATATGATTTCACTCATGCGTGAGATGCAACAAACAAACAAGACAAACAAACAAAAACAACAGTTTAGTAGCTACCAGAGAGAAAGGGAGGAGGTAAGGAGGTAGTTAAGGGTAAAGGGGGTCAAATATACGGTGATGGAAGGAAATTTAACTTTGGGTGGTGAACACACAATGCAATATACAGGCGATGTACTATAGAATTGTACACTTGAAATCTTATTAGTTTTATTAACCAACGTCGCCTCAATAAATTTAATTTTTTAAAAATTAAAAAATTAATTTTTTAAAAATTAAAAAAATAAAATTAAATAATTATTTATTTACACAGAAACATGAGATATGAAATCCATGTTTTCTAATATTATGGAATTACTCATTGTTCTTTAACACATGAAAGGCAGATTGTCATTCAGGAAAGATCCCTATGAGGACTCATATTGCATTTATAATAAACAATCAATGACTTCTGAGCCATCTAACTGCTCTTGGTCTAATGAGTAATAATGAAGAATTGTTAAGTCACTGAATTACAATTAAAATCCTCTAGGTTAGCATTTTATTGTGAGGGACTTGTTAAAATGTGTGTTTTTAGTGCCTACTTCAGAGAGTTTAGTTGACCCTAAGTAAGACCAAGGAATCTGAATATTTAATAAGCACATCTCTGCAAATCTGAAGTAAGCCATCCACAGATTGAACTTTGAGAAACAGATTTTAACACTGGTCTTTCGACCTCTCTTCCTTAATTCCCAGCATCAAAGAGATTTTATATATGTCAGAGGTTTTCACATGTGGAGATTGTAGACAATAGGCAGCTTGTTAGAGTTATTTAAGCAAAATATCTCCTAGATTTCTCCCAGAGGCTGCCATTTAGCTACATTTGATTCTATCTATTGATCAACGAGACCTGTTGTTTTCCTCTTGGATTCACATATCTAACACAGTGGAGAAACCCTTGGGGAAACAATAGTCTCAGTCCAGATTGTCTATGAGTAGAGCTTTGGCAGTGACTTAATCAATCCTGGCATCCGAATCCCCGGAAATCAGCACAGGAGCCAATGAATACAAACGGTATTTGAAAGACAGAAATTAAATTTGGAGCAAACAACTTTACAGGCTATAGAATATTGGTATTGTCAATACTAAACACAAGTAGTGTGTCCAGACCTTCTTTATCACTACTATATTTTTTTCCCTACAGGTTAAAAGATAAAGAGCTAAAACCATCACAATTTCTATCCTAAAAGTCATGTATATTAGATATAAAATAAGGCTTATTCTATGCAGGAATTCATGTTTGGAAACCCCTCTTTCCAACTTTATTTATTAATATAGATAAATGTATTATAAATATATATACATTAATATAAATAAATATAAATCCTACTTTATTTATTTAGATGTAAGTTTGGGGCACTCTAAGTCATTTACTTTTATTAGTTTCAGGTAATACCATAAGATCTGGTGCCTTTTTCATCTGAATTCATAAATAATATTTGCATTTTTTTTTTTTAAATTGGTGCATACAGGTAATCTTCAGTGAGGCATAGTTCTTTGGAAATGAGCAAGCTTGCACCTTTCATGCTGTTGCTCACATAGAAGCCATCAAATTATGCTCCATGGCCAAGACTTTGATTCCTATCAGAGGGCACTGTGAAGACTGAATTATGAATTCCATTTCTTTAGGCTTTGAGGTGTTAATGAGAAGTTGTCGTTTTATCCCCACAATATGAGCCCATAAAGTATGCAAATGCGTCATTTATTGTTTAGTCTGAGGAGGGCGCACTATAACTACTTTTCTAATAATAAAAGTTAGAACGATTATACATTTTGCCTTCTTTTTCAAGTGTCTTCCAGAAAGAACAGAGACAACGTGATATAATTGTTGTTGTTGTTGTTGTTTTTGTTTGTTTGTTTGTTTTTGTGACTCTCCACTTATTTTTATTTTGAAATGTTGTAATGTTTGTGTTTGGTTTGGTTTGGCTTGATATAGCAAGCTTTAGCTAGGAAGAATTGCATTGTTTTAACCAATATTCCTTATCTGGTAGCATAATTTCTTTACTGATCCAAGTAATCCCCCAATTCTTATTTTTGACACTTTTGCACACACCTCCCATTCCCAGGTTTGTTTTTCTCTTCTAACAAACATCCATTATAATATAACTCAGGTGATTATTTCTAATATATTTTCTTGCTGTTACTTATATATGTAAAATCCACCAGCCACGAATGATAACATTTAATGTTTCCTCTAACATGTTACATTAAAATGCATCCCACCACAATTCTTCTTCCACAACTAATTTATTCAAAATCAGTTTTTTAAATCCATTCATGTTTCTATTTATGTCAGTTTATTACTTTTAAGTACTATATAGTATTTTATACTTTTATCAATTTATTCTTTTGCTGATGAAATGGAGTTTTTATTTTTTGCTACTATAAATTGTGAATATCTTTTTAATTTTTGTGAAATTTAGAGAATTAGAAGTGAAATTTTTTTATCGTTTGAAGATGCTATTATTGTCTATATTAAAAAATACAAAAGAATAAATCAGTAAATTTAAATAAATAAGAATTGATTTTTAAAATGTTTAACAGGACATCTTACTGCAAGCTCAATATGTATAAAGCAGTAGTGTTTTTATCAGTAATTACTATTAGTCTTTCCTTTCTCTTCAAACTCCACTTCTTTATCTTTGTTTCAATTTTCATAATTTTCATGTCACAATTCCTTTCTGATGCACTGAAAAATAATGCTTGAGTCCAAATTTTGTTTCGTTTACTATTCAGGACAACTACTGACTATTTTTTAATTAAAATATTATTTTTTTTTCACATTCAAGATCTCCAGGAAATTTGTCTATTTATTTACTTACTTATTGCTAACAATTCCTGCTGATGTTCCATTGATTAAATATCTTTCACCTTTCTGAAATCATTCATTTCATTCAGTTTGACTCCTGCTCTGGCTACTCTGGCACTTGTTTCCTTCTGTTTGTTTTTAATTTCTAATGCCTTCTGTTTGTTTTTAATTTCTTTGCTGTCTCGTGTTTCTTGGATGTCTGATAGTTCTTCCCTTCTTTAATGTTTACATTTAAGAAATCCCGTAGTACTGCTGGCTACTGCTCATCCCTCAAAATTCTCTCTCAGTTTTCACCAAAGTTCCCAAAGTGACATTCTATTCCCACATTAAGTCCCATTTGCCCACAGTCTCTTATCTGCCCTTATCAACACCAGCTGCTCCATGATATCCCCTTTTTACCTCTAGGTATTTGTGTGTTTTCCTTTTTTATCCCCTACGTATATCGATGGGAGGAAGTAAAACAACTAATTAAACTATCTTCTATTTGTGTTTTAATTTAGAAAAAAATTGGCAGTGGAGTGCCTATATGGTTTATTATCAAATGATTCTTCGAGTTAAAGGTGACAATATTAATGGCTAAGGCTATCATGAGCTAATGTGAACACATGATCTACTTTAATCCTTCTTGGGAAAAGACTGGCTATCAAAAGGTTTAATAAGTTTGTAAAGGTATAAATTATTCTATCTAATAACTTGTCATGTAAATATCAGTAATATATGTTGTCAAGTAATATTTTATGTGAAAAAGCATATACATTTATTGAGCATAATTTAATTCTAGTGAAAACTAAATGCTTAATAAAATTTGGAAATCCCTTTGCCTTTTTTTTTTTTGCTTTCAAATAAGTCGTATTGACTTATTGTAGGGTATCAATGGCATGATGCTGTCATAAACTAGCTCTGCACTTTAAAGTTTCTCTCACATTAATTAAACCTACTGAGGACAATATTTTTGTTAGTAATGGCAGAAAATAGTTTCCCAATAATTACTAACATTAGCCAATTAGTTAATTTCCCTTTCATGCCTGTTTGAGAAGAATAAAACCAGAAATTAGTGTAAGAATTGGATTGGAAATAATTAACTGGATTTTCAAGAAAAACTCAAGTTCTCCAAAAGGACATTAGCTTTTTTTATAATATGCTAAATCTACACCTTCGATTCTGATTTAACAAAGGTTATGTTTTATGTTCTGGTATACTGTGGTAGACAGAATAATATTCCCTTAAAAATGTCTAAGCTTTATTTTCCAGAACCTGTAAGTATGTTACTTTATGTTACTTTTTATGTTATATGGCAACAAGAATTTTTCAGACTCTGAAAATATTGCCATAGGAAGATAATCATGGATTATGTAGGTCACCCCAGTATAATCTCAAGGTGCTTTCTAAAGGGAGGCAGGGGACTCAGACAATGAAAGCAGAAGACATAGTGACAGAGGATTTGAAGATGTTAAGCTAGTGGCCTTGAAGGTGAAGGAAGAGATCATGGGCCGAGGAACATAGGCATCCTCTAATAGCTGGAAAAGATAAGTAAACAAATTCTCTCTTGGAGTCTCCAGAAGGAATGAGGTGCAACTGAAGACCTGCTGACATTTTAACATAGATTTTTACCACCACAACTGCAAGATGATAAATTTGTGTTATTTTAAGGCATTAAATTTGTGGTAATTTCTTACAACAGCAGTTGAAAAGCAATACACGCAGTTATTCTTAGAAAGCTTTCATAGAACGTAAGCTCTGGTCATTAGACACAGTTTTGGTGAATTGTTCTTATGTTTCTGTCACCCAAAATGAAAGCATAATATCTAATGGGAGGGGGTTAAACACATATAAATATATATTCTATTATACATAATTAATTATTTTTATATATTATTTTATAATTATCTATTATTTTATGTATTTATATTTAATATTATATATTTAATAAATGTTAAATGCCATGAACATGTATAATTAATTATATATTAAATATAAATACATATATATTCACTGAATCGGGTGTATTTTGGGAATTTGCTTTATGTCCTCATAATTTAATTTAAATTAACGTAAGAGGCATTGTTTATGCTTAACAGATAATTTTATTTTGTCTTCCCATTTCTATTTTTAATTTTTTTAAACCCTAACAGAGAATATATATGAAATATTGCTATAACTTTCCAATTTGTTTCTAAGTTTTCTACCTCTTCCCTCCCTTTCCTCTACAGCCACACCTCTACTCAGAATCCTGAAGAAGTTCTTAAATTCTCATTGCCTCCCTTGAAGTTAAGAAATCTGATGTTCCATCCTCTTGATTTCTTCCTCACTCAAGGGTTCATGGCATCAGTTCAAAACTCTAACTATTTTAGAATTTCCTCATTCTATGCAAAGCCATATTTTGAAAATTTCAAAAATTCTTTATTTTATGAAAACCAAGTTCTTGTTAATAAAACTTGTTTTGACTTCTATTTCTTTTTCTTTCCACACATGCAAAAAAATCTATGTTGAAATTTTGATGTCTTCTTTTTTCTAGGCTGATCTTTAATCCTCTTTGAAGCCTTAAATGCCAGTGGGTAGATTGTTAGGAACTGTAAGAAACAAAGCTTTGATTACTTTCTCAAAAGATCCTACTATTCTACATCTATTGTTTGGGTCACTTACCCATGACTCCCAAAAAAGGCTTATCCTGACATGGTGATGGTCCTTCTACATGTATTCTCAAGGCCCGAGGAGAACAACAGGAGACATATCTCAGGGGCCAGGAAACTTCCAAGCATTTTCTCTGTCATCTCTCTCTCTCTCTCTCTCTCTCTCTCTCTCTCTCTTTTCAATTAATTAATTTTTTATGGTGACATTGGTTAACTATCATCTTTTGTTCTGGGAAAATCTCTGCTTAAGCAAGTACTGTAGGGTCTTTTTGTTTTGTTTTGTTTTGTTTTGTTTTTAGCTTAAAGATGTTTTCTTTTATTATGAGCCTTTTGTGAATCTATTTTTGTGCTTTGCAAATAAACATATCAGCAAAAATTGTTGAAACAAAGTACTCATGTAGTCACTTCTCAGCCTTGAACACCAAAAACTCCCCCTGCTACCAACTCCATCACTACCAACATCTCAGTATTTTATTTGTGATTTTCCATTTAATAAACTTCTGATTCTCAATTGTGTAGATTAGTCTCCCTATTATGGGCTGTGAGCCTGGGAATGATTTCACTGGCATCCAACAATTTTTTGACAATCTGGAATAGTCATTATATAAAAATCATGCTGGAGATTTTCCCAGGAAGGTACAGATCCAATTTTAGGAATTATGGAAAGATGAAGACTATTTGTATATAAGAATGGGTGTAAGTATTGCTGAAAGGCTCATGAAATGAAAGTTTCCATCATACTGTCCTGTGTGGCTCATTAAGGTTAAGCTGTTATAACAACAGGTATGTAGTGTGAACAGAGCACAGATCAAAGAGAATTTTTGTTCAGAAATGAAGCATGTAAAGAAGAGATTAGGCTTGAGGATGGCATGAGAGTTGCGGGTCTTGGATTGGTCAGGGATGGCACAGGACTACTCAGTATGTGGTAGAGGGGTTAATAAAAAAGAAACGTAACGTCATCCAGTAGAGGGTGAAGAAGTTCCAAATTTCAGACATTCAGTTAATTACTCTTCAAGCATTATGAGTGTAATACAACACGCCCCCTAGTGTTGTGGCAATGAAGTACACTAATGTTAAATTCTTAAATCTTATCAATTGCAGTACACTAATGTTAAATTCTTAAATCTTATCAAATGTTTTATTGTGAGCCTTCTTTGGGGACTGGATCAAAATATGGGTTGAAACTAATGTGGGTTACTGTCAGGAGCTGGGATAGAGAGAGCTGAGCTGTCAGATGTCAGAGTAGTTGATTAAAGCAACAAGCCAAAAATGAAAGAGTTAATCGCTTTGATCACTTACTGCTATGGTATAAGCAAGAGTCTAAAACCAGAGGAAATGCCGACTCCTCCTCTTTCATTTTCTCCCGTGGAATGGTGCACCAGTGGAGGGTCGAGTGGGTCAGCACAGATGTGAGATCATCTCACTGCCAAGGGACCTCCAAACAAAAGGCTTTGGTAACTTTATGAATCCTGAGATAGGAGGTAGAGTGAGGGGGATGGTCTAGGAGTGAAAAAGTATGAGTGCTGAATCAGAGTGGGGAAAATTATTTTTAAGGTTTTCTTCTCTTCTATCCACCCCAAAAAGGAGATCTCAGCAGAGGTACCTGAACAAGACCCCTGTTCAAGGACTCAGATAAAGAGACCATGGAATGATGGTCTTGGGACTAGGAGTGCAAATACGTGTAAGAGCATGACTGGCCATGGGTCTTGTGTCCCTGACTGCATCTCCTTTCAGAAACTGCAGTTCGCTGGCTGTACACCAAGTCCGGGGAGGGCGGAGGAGGTAGCCTTCTGCTAGGTAAAGACTTTGGAATAGTGTATGGTCAGGCCTAAGAAATTGTGTATAGATTTTTTACCAGGTACCAAACTCCTCAGGTATTAGGTACCACTAAATCTACTTTAAATCATTCCTTTGACAATCACTTCAAGTAATATGTAAATAAGTAATACCTTTTAATTTTATTCCTTCTGACTCAGCCTGGGAGTAGTCCATGGACTAAGAAGGGTGACAGTTGATGTCTATCTTGAGAATTATAAATTCCAGAGTCTATTCAGAGGTCTTTTGATGACAAATATTTGAACGAAATTTGACACCTACTGTCCAAATGTTTTCCATATTTGGATTTGAGGAATTTTGTAAACATTGCTTATAATGTTTCAAATTTATTATGATCTCCATTAAAATGAATATATTTATTATATTTATTATTTCTGAAGCTGCCACCTCATTTCAAGCACCATTATAGGCAATATGCTAAATTTTCCCTAAAGCACATGCAGGAGAGGAACATTAAATATTAAATGAATATACATATTGTCTATATTTGCCTTTGTGTCATTCATATGAATATCGTTCAAATACGATAATCAAAGGCAATGGTTTATTAGTTTAGGCTACAAACAGTAAAGATTAGAACTGACAGAAACCCAAGGCTCACTAGAGGACATTTTTACTATACTGAATGTTGACTTCGGTTGTGACTTAGCTCTGAGTATTTTATTTAAACAATAGGAGTGAGATTACTATAACCAAGGACTCTTTCACTTGCTGTAGATCATCAGAACCCATTTTAGAAAAAAAAAAAAAAAATTAGAGAAAATACATTTGAAAAAACAGCATTTGCTAAAGAAGATTCATTAACAATGAAGCAAAGTTCATAGTTCGAAGTGCTAGACTGTTGGTCTTCGAAAAGTATACCTTTGTAAGTAAGCATTTTTTGGGGGGGTGGATCAAGAGCTAAAACGATTTTCTTTATTTATTTTAGTTAACTTTAACACAATATTGGTAAGCTTTGAAGGATCTCTGCTGTGCAAAAATCTCGAGGAATATACCATTTGAAAAATTCAGTTTTCTGAATAATTGAAAATTGATGTCTTTAACTAGCCAAACAGTAACAGATATGTATTTCAATTATTTAAGCTGGGATTTTTTTTTTCCCCAGAAATAAGATCTCTGGTTGTTTTGTGACCCCAGGACCTACCGTGATGTGTGGTATAAGCAGTTATGCAGGTCCTGAGTTTGTGGCTTTTGTAGGTTTCTCAATTCTTTGATTGCTCTTGGGTGTCATTTCTCAGGGCAATCAAACAAACTGCATGAAGCAGCGCCCCTTGCATAGAGGTTATAAATCTGAAAAACAGATTTTCAAACCTGTCAAAAGTGTGTATAAAATAAGAATACCTATTTTCTGAGTGAAGGCTTGAGGGAATCCTCTATGACCAAGCGACATTATTTTGACTACCTAGAGGTCATTTTTGCTTTCCTTCATCACATTTGTTAGACCAGTGAAGCTGCTAGGTATTTGAATTCTGGCCAGAAGAGATGCTACTTTATTTCTTTGGATTGCCTTTCTTATTTCACATTGAGATGAAAGATTTCAAATGCCACAAGATAGTGAAAGACAGGTGAGGAATTCAGTTTCCTGTGTTTGCATCTAATTTTTACCACCTTCTAAGACAGAGATCCCGGACTCTTTCAGCCCATTAGAATTATCTAGAAAGATTTTAAAACAGTACTTTCTTACACTTGGCTTCTCTCAGTTTCTCTAGGGATAAGGCTTAGGCATCAGATGTTTTCAAAATTCCCAAGTGAGTCTAATGTTCTGGAGGTCGAAAATCATTGGTGTAATTACACTCTTCAAAATCAAGTTTTCAATCTATGTAACGAAAATGTTGGATTACATGATGGTTTTCAATATTTTTTTTGCAAGGGGGAGTGGAAATCTCAATTCATTCTTCAAACAATATTTTACATTTGTGGAAATAAACAAAGATCCATCAGATGAGAAAAACAAAGGCTGTTTATTCAGAGCTTGCTATATAGCTCTGGAGTCAACAACCTTTCTCTTGACTTTTGGCAGGTTCTGAAAGGCAAACAGAGGAGCGAGAAAAAGCTTTGTAGTGGAAAAGGGAAATGCTTCAAGGATGTCTTGACTGCAAGCTGTTGTCCTGGGAAACTTGTAAGCTGGCTAAATAGAAGGGGCATTCTATATGATTGGGTAGGAGTGCATATTGGGCTTTTTCTGATTGATTCTAAGTTGGAAACAGGGATAAAAATTAGGCAAACTGTTAGTTACTAAACAAGTCCTGACCATTTGGGGCCAATTGTTACACAAGTTATTGTTTAACTTTCTGGATTGTCACTAGTGATAGCAATATGGCTTTTTGTAATTCTAATTTATAGCAGGCTGGCTTCCCAGGTAGTTTATTGTAGATAAGGAGGTTGGTTTCCTGGGCAGGTTGCTATAGATTGTGGGTGAGAATGCTATTATTATATATAACCTGGCTATTTTCCCTTTGTATATTTTATCATGTTTATAATCCAAATTCCTGTCACCTAAAAGAATTAAAAAAAAAAAAAGAAAGAAAGGCTTAAATCTTGCCTGATATATTGGTAGGGTCTACTAGACTTAGTGTGGTAATCACATTGTAAGGTATGTAAATGTTGAATCACTATATTGTATACCTGAAACTAATAAAATATTATATACTGACTAAACTTAAATAAAAAATAAATAATAGTAGGATTTATTTCCCACCCCAACTTCCATTAATTATCTCCTTCTTCCCTATCTGGACAAAAAGTGGGCTTGCTTAAAATCTCCCTCCTGAATGTCTGCAGGCTGCTTTTCCATGATTGCCTAGCTTGTAAGCACTGTTTTTATCATCTCTGGAACATGCTATCCATTTCCTCATATTGACCCAAGTTGGATTAGCTCTTTCTTCACTTTTCCTCTAATGTAAATATGGCTGTTAGTATGAAGCTATTATTGAAGTTTTGCAGATTTTGAAGGTGGTGTAAGGGCAATTTTAGCAAAATATGAATAAAAAATAACAGTTTAATTCCATGAGTTTTCAAATTCACTAACCATCTCCAACACAAGAACTTTTTATTGGTCAGCTTCTGAGATTCTACTTGGTACCATGTTGCAGATTAAACTTATGTCTATGCATCCATTAATCACCTTTTCTCCTGTACACCTTGGAATCACTCCCACTACTGTGCTGACCACGTTCTGTTTCACAGTCATAGCAGTAGGAAAGTAAACATGTTTCTTGTATTATAATGTGATACAATTTGCATATTTTATATAAAAATTCTCTTGTTTGGATCAGGCCGTAAGACCCTTATTTTAGCAACCAAATGGTTTATTAAGATACTTTCTGAAACAAGCGGCTTCTACTTCTAAGGCAATTATTACAACTCCCAGTGATCGTGGAAGCAAATATAGTTTATTTTCTTTCCTCAACGTGACTGATTGATTGATTGATTGATTGATTGATTTTTCTCTAAAATGAGGAATTGATTTAAATGATCTACAGGTCCTTTTCAGTTCCTTAAGTATGATTATCAATGTACATGTTCTGCTATATTATAGATAACAGGTATAGTTATGAATAACTATACTAAGTATTACTTTTGTATAACTAAAGTTTTTCCATTAAATTTTATTTTTCCAGTATTAGCAACTACTGTCAACATCAGTAATGAATTTTCATTACCATCCTCACATTGACATTTTTTCATTGTGAAAAGTAAAAGCCTGGCCATAGTGAAATACCTCTAGATACAACCAATTTGCCCACTGGCTCCCACTGATTCACTCTTGAGTTTTTACCAGAAGAATAGAACTTTACTTATAGTAAAGTTATATATGTGTATTTCTTATTCACAGTTAGATTTCGAGCTTCTTAAAAGTAGCTATTTATCTTTCTTTTCCCAATGCCAAGCATAATAAGTTGTATAGAATGAGAAATTATTTTATATAAAATAAGTGCATTCTTATCCTTCCTTATTTTAAGGTTGTCAGCATTTTATCTCAATTATCAGGTTAATATCTGATAAGAAATGCAATTAAAATAGATATAAAACTCTACTTCCTTTTAAAGTCATTGACCTTCTGAGTAAAGACAGTTGCTCGGCTAATTAAACCTTGAATACTTTAGAGGTATTCCATGTAGAGAAAATAGCCCAGAAATCATTGAAAAATAAAAGAAAAAATAATTGGTTATATAGCCATTTAGATGCATCAAACTTACTGAATAGCAACTCCCAATTTCATTTTGTTTTCCTTTGAAAAGAGAGCTTGGCTGCTGTGGAGCAAATTCAGTGACTATCTCCCAGACTCTTTCCTTCTAAAGAATTTTGCTCATGATTGACTAGGAACTCAAGTGGATTAACAGGTTTTCTTTTATTACTACACATAGACCAGGGGCCCAAGTCGATTTAAAACTTCTTCCAAAAACTTCAAGGAATTTTTTAGGGTATACTTCTAGCTTTGGGTAATTTATTCAATACCAAAACAAATGCATTTTCAAAATTATCTTTTTTAAGGTTGCATGCAATGTGTGCTATCATTTAAAAGCAAGCAAGCAAATTAGAAAGCTAACTTGAGGAACAAAACTAAAATATATTTATCCTATTAAGAGTAATTTTTATTTATTTTATTTTATTACATTTTTGTTATTTCCATTGGGTACAGCATAACTTCATAACTGGGTACAAAATAAAATAAAAATAAAATAAAATAAAATAAAATAAAATAAAATAAAATAAAATAAAATAAAATAAAATAAAATAAAATAAAATAAAATAATAAAATAAAATAAAAATAGATCAAATCAAATCATGAACTGGTCCTAGATATATTCCAACATTTATTCTAAAGTATATATTCTAAAAACTGAAGCGTTTGAAAACCAAATCAGACTGAAACTTCTATTTTAGGGTGAAGGATCAAGTTAGAGATTTTCAACTAGGAAAGATTTATGGTGTAATTTCATTTAGATCACTTTCACAAGTTTATTTCACACACACACACACACACACACACTACTCACTAGCAATATGCATAGCTCTTCTTTGGATCAATTGCCATCAGATGAAAAAAATTAAATATTATGGCTGGCAGCAAGCACTGTTGGTTAATCATTGAATAACCTTAAGCTTTTTAAAAAAATGACTCAGAAATGTCAGTCATGTGAGAGGATAATTTAGCTAAAATAAATAGGAGAATTTTTATATACTCATTATAATTTAGTTTTTATTTTTTTTTATTTCAGCAATTATGTTTTGGACAACCAAGAAGCTTAAGAGAAAAATGGCAAAATTGAGAGCTCCGAGTCTATTATAAAAGTGGAACAACAGAGAGCTACCCAGAGGTAATTAACCAGGAGTGATGATGCCTTATGCTTTGTAGCTAGAGAATTAACCAGGAGTGATGGTGCCTTATGCTTTGCAGCTAGAACCAGGAATCCTCTCAGTAATGTGTAGAGATACTCTTACCACCTGAGCTGGCAGATTCTGAAATGACTCCCAACCATCCCTGCTTCCTTGTGTTCATACTTTGTGGAAACAATCTTATCTCTTTGAATGTGCTTTGTACCTAGAGACTTACTTTTAACAATTAAAATTCAGCAAAAATGATGAGATTTCACTTCTAAGATTAGGTTATGCTATAGACTGAATCTTTCTATCTCCCCAAAAATCTGATATTGAAACAATTCCCAATGTGATGCTATTAGGACGTAGAGACTTTGAGAAGTAATTAGGTCATGAGGGCAGAGTCCTCATCAATGAGATTGGTGACTTTATAAAAGAGACCCTACAAAGCTTCTTCATCCCTTCAGCTCTGTCCTCATATAGAAAGAAGATGGCTATGTATGAACCAGACAGCAAGACCTCCTCTAACCAAACAACAAATCTTCTAGCACTTTGATCTAGGATTTCCCAGCCTCCATAACTGTGACAAATATATTTTTTTCCCCTTTAACCACTCAGTCTATGGTACTTTGCTATAGCAAACCAGACAAACTAGGACAGGTTACAGCAAGGTTGTGGCTTTCTTATTGGGCACCCTCTCTTACTCTTTTATTAACTCATCCTGAGGAAAACAAACTGCCAAGTTTTGAGCTGTCTTGTGGAGAAGCCCATATGACAAGAAACTGGGGCCTTCAGTCCAATAATCTATGAGGAACTAAATCCTGTTAATAGGCCAGTGAATACTGTTAAAAACAAATCATCCCCAGGAAAGACTTGCATGACCACTGTACCAGCTTGTTCCTTGACCCCGGACCAGAGGACCCAGCAAAGCTACAAGATTCTTGGCTTACAGAAACCTGTGAGATAAAAAAAAAAAAAAAAAAAAAAAAAAAAAAAGAAAAAGAAAAGAAAAGAAAAATGTTGTCATTAATACAGGACATGAGTTTCATAAAGTCATGGGGGAACATTTAGTTAGGTCAAGACAGATGCTGCTTTGGTGTTGGTATGCTTATGCCTGGACCAGCTTTAGAGATGAAAACTCTTTCCATTTCCACCTTTAAACAAACCAACAAGAAAGCTTTTTACTGAAAGTAATGTAAAAGAAGGAACGCAATAATATGTCAGCAGTACATTTCACTGGATATTCTAACATATGCATATCTAATCACTTCAATATAGTCTTTCAAATTTTACTTGTAAGCTTCTTGGGCTTAGAAGATAGAAAAGAGGGATACTTGTTCCTTAAGAAGTACTACAAAGTGAGAGTGGTTAGATTTGAACGATTTGTTATATTCAAGCTGCAATTGCTCTTTGTAGGAACTTTCTGAGGAAGCGATAAATATATAATTCCTTACTTAATCTCATCTCATTTCTTTGTCACCTTAATGTTTCAAAATAAACCTGAGGACCTACAAACTCCTCAAAGTCTCACTCAGAGGATATTTACACTTATTTTGATATGATTAAAATTTGTTTATGGTTATTTTTTCCAAATTTGAGTGATACAGGGCTGGTAGAGGTAGGCACATTGAAACCATGAAGATGTGACAACTTAACAATGGACTATATATCCATTGATAAAGATATATATTCTCAATATACTTTCAGGGTCTGGTACTATGGTAAGGATTGGAAATTTAGTGGTAAGACTGACACAATCTCACGATGGTGCTTTCATTATTACTTAGTAGAAAAGAACATGAATTCTTTGTCAGGCAGACCTAGCCCATTATTCAGTCTTCTGCATATATTATCATGACTTGGGGAAAGTTTTTTAACCTCTCCAAACTTTTATTTCTTCTATAAAATGGGGATAATAAAAGCACTTTTCCCATGAAATTGTTGAAGAGTTAAGAGAGACAACAACAGTTCATAGAGTTCATAGAGAGCATTTAAGAAATGATAAGTGCTGCACTGTTGCTGTTATTATTATCTGTATCCCTATCATCATCATTGTTACAGAAGGAGAAACACCTTATCCCTATTTGTAATTTCCAGTAAGAGGAGTTACCCCACAGTCTCTCCATCGTTGGGAAATTGGAATACTTTATTGTTAAGTCATAAACTGTGACAAAAGGATACACAATCCCATAGATATACCATGTATTACAAAAAGAAGAGCAGCCTCTTGCATCAGTTCCCAAAAGGCAGTATGATGAAGACTAAATGTCACCTGTGCTTGGAGTGGTTGCATCCCAGAAAAGTAACCCTTACATTAGGAGACACTGAAATTAGATGGGCCTGCTACAACATCTACTCTGTTTGGTTCTGGAGAGAGAGAGTAGTCATCATTCTGGAATAGAAGCAAATGTTTGTAGAAAGGGCATTACGATTATTACTCTGAAATGTTCCTGGGGAGGTATGTCTTCAAATCTCTCTGGAAGAATATACTATTTCTAACTTCTAAAGCTGTTTGCTATTCAAACAGTTCCTTTGCTGAAAAATCTCATGGAGAATTATCTCCCAACAGGTACCTATTGGTAAGTTGGAGAAGAATCATTTGCCATGTTGGGTTCAGCTCTGCCTCTTACCTCCCTGGCTTTTCCACTGAGAGCATTGAAACTCTTAGGGAAAATTCTAGGCATGAAAGTTAATGAATTTGCCTGACTCTGGGGTTCACGCAGCAGGTCCAATTGGCTCTCACACAAAGTGACATCATATATTTTAGCATAGATCAGTCATAAGGTTAATACCTTGGCCCTTCTTTCACATCTCTGATTTCTTACTCAATTTTTCAGGACCTTGTCAGGGAAGAAGGGCACTAGTTCTTAGAAGTTCCCTAAGAAAGCATACCAATTATTATTATGATTCTATGTAACAATTTATATTGTAACACCAAGTTACTGAGGTAATTAATTTTGCTGGATATGACTTATTTAAAAGACAAGTACATATTATTTAGTTTAGAAAACATTTCATCTCAAATCATGAGAATAAAAAATTATAATATCTAAATCAATAAGTTTCAGATGTTTAAAAATTTTACCTATGTTATTTCCAGAGGTTGGTGATTTTAAAAGAGCTTTTTCATTGAATAACCCTCATATTAATGTTTGAGTCCATGTCACTTTCTTAGTTATCTTTTTTCTAGTCATCAGAATTGTTGCAGGGCACATTATTAAAACAGATACTAGCGTGGCCTTGCCTTTTGCATGAAGACAGAATAGGGCTCTCAGAACATGTGATAGTTAAGCTGAAAGTTGAAAAAACTAGGAATGGGTCAAGCAGGTAGGGGTGGAATGAGGAGGAAATTATAAGCAAAACGTAGAGCAAAGGTACAAGCCTTGAAGTGGAAATAATGTGGATCTGAGAAAAAAATAAATAAATAAAAGCCACTGTGGCAGAACTTTTGGCAGAGGGAGCAAGAGGGGCATTCAAATGAGAGTAGAGAAGGAGGCAGGAGCCAGATACTATAAAGGCTCAGAGTTCAGGTAGAAAATGGTACTCTTTATCTTAAGAACGATTAAAGTGTCTGAAGGAGGACACTGCGATTATTAGATAATGGATTGCAGGAGAAAAGAAGTTGGTGAGACCAGTAGCAAGCTAAGGCAGCTGTACCAGCAGGTAATTAAATTGGACCAGACAGAGTAGGTGGCAGTAGAGATGGAAAAGCAAGTAGATTCCAGATATATTTATGAAGAAAAAAAAATGTATTTATTTTTATTTTTCAAACTGAATTCTGTCTTATATACCTAAAAAGCACCAGTAAATGTTCACCAGTCATGTGGAACCCACTGCCTATAGACCATTTTTCAATTTACCTAGCCTCCTACTTTTTTAGAGAGCCAAGGAGAGACTACATATAACACTATTTCTCAACTAAACTGTAAGTTCAGACTAAATCACACAAAGTGGGTAACTCATTAAAAAAACAATCATTCAGACGATTCTTGTAAATCTAAACTTTACCTGGTTAACAGTCAGATGTGGAAAGCAGGGTGTTTATTTCGATATGTATAATGTGTCCTGTGGGGAAAACAATAAAAAAGTCTGGAAGTCATAAAGTTGGATACCCATTCAATGCTATAAGAGCTCTGGAATAGTGCTATGAGAGGCACCATTTTAACAATGCAAATGAATCCATATGACTCCTCCATCAGCTGACAGTCATCAGGAAAGGGCCTAAGACTTTCAAGCATAGAGTCCAATTAAGTCATAAAATCTTGACTTACTAAATTAGTCAATGGCCTACATTTCGAAGAGTCTTAAATAATTACTCATTCCTGATGGAGAAGTTTAGTTTTTAAAGGCATTTGAGTTATTTAATAGCGTGGCGTTTATCCTTGCACTTGAGAGCTTTTATTAGGAGTGATGTGGTTGTGATAAATCTATTATAAATTGGTTCAGTAAGGACAATTTCTAATATTTCCTCTGAAGCTTTAGGGATTGTGTGCCTATCACTCAAGGAAGTAATCAGTAGATGGGGCTTGGAATGATAAAATTTTAGCAAAAAATAAATAAATTACAATGTTGTGAAATAATTTATATGTTATTTAGTCAAAAACTCTTACTGAGCACCCACTTTACATCTAGCATAATGCTAGGTGGTGAAAAGATAAGAATTTAAGAAATATATGGTTTATTAAAGTAAATAGAAATATTTTTAAAAATTGTGATAACAATTTTGGAGCTAAATTAGAAGTATCCTGATGATACAGTGGTGAGACAAAGGAAGAAATGATCATGTATATCTGAGACTAAAAGAAAATGTTTCTGGAAGCCTGTCATTTGAGCCGAGTATTAAAATGAATGGATGTTCATTATGTATAAAAGGGAATAGAGATACATTCAAGATAGAGAAATCATCACATGCAAAAGCATGATTTTATGAACCAGTGCATGCTTTTGGATGGAAATGCTATTTTGGCTGAATTATAAGGTATTTAAAGAATACAACAATGGGTTGAGGCTAGGAGTAAATGGGCAAAGTCAGAGAAGACTATGTAAACCATGCAAGAAGTACAGGATCTACAGGAGGGTCATGAACTGAGATGCATTCAGTGATTGGCAGGAAAAGAATAAAGAGTGTCAGGCAGTTAAGTAATAGAAAACCAGTAAGTTCTATATTGAACTGAGTGAGTGAGGCCACTAATTGAACACATTCAAATCTAATATTCTTAAAACACTGAAGAGTGCCAAGCACAATGTATCTGAGGAATGAATGCACTAAAGGATTTAAACTTCCAAGTGATTCTTAGGGCAATAATAACTTAATAAGCAACTTCGATATTGGCAGTGACATAGACAGATTTAGTTTTAAACAATTGCTACAGCTGTAATGTGTGGAAAGAAGTAGAGTGATGCATCTATGGAAAAAGAGAGACCATGTCTGGATATCCACGAGAATATTTTTTAAAAATTAGTTCATATCATAATAGGTTATTATAATAATTTAGAAAATATAAGGTGGTAAATTGGACTGAACTAGATCGACGAAGATAAAAATAAGTAGATATTTTCAAGAGCTATTTAAAAGGCAAAAGAATTTGGAGATTTAAGGATAACTCTGTTTCATGGCTAGAATTCTAGTCACATGGAGTACTGTGTGCTCAAATATGCAATACTAGACTAGGATTTTTAGAAAAGAAGAACATTGCTAGAAATTAGGTGTTTTAAATCAATACCAAATGCACGCAAATGAAGGTTAAAAAGTCAAATTTTAATTAAATACTGTTTTGTATTTTTAATATTTAGTGGCATCTAGTGTCTCTAGAGAGTTATATTTAGGGTTGTGGTATACAGAAAAGAGGACTAAATGAGGAACAAATTTGGAGTTAGTGAAATTAAAAAAAAAGATAGGTGAAGCCATGGAAATGAATGAGTCCTTCCTTCTTAAGGATTTTAACAGAGTGCCACCACAAAAGAGCTTAGTAGGGAACCAAATAACCAAAGCTGAAGAGAGATCTGGTGAGGAAGAACTAACACAGAGCCAAATAAAGAGAATCCATGGAACTGGTGGCAAGCTAAGACCATAAGGAAACCAATAGACAATGGTTTCTACTAAAAGATTGTTCATATTGTCAAATATTTAAGAGTGTAAGTAAAACAGACAAAAAAGTGTCCATGTGCTTAGTAACAAGTAGGTCATGGATGAGTCTAGCAAGTTTAGTTTTAAGCAAGTGGTAGGGAAGTAAGCCAAATTGTAATTCAGATGTGAATGACAGGTGTGAATAGCAGATGGCAAATATAAACATGTCATGCAAGCAAGCAGTTTGAGTGGAAAGAAAAGACAGGAGCAGGAAAAGGTATTAACAGAAGGCTTTGAAAAGAAGAAATCAGCATTAATGGGAGGGAAGATTTACACAAAAATATCAAGACCACAGATGTACCAAGACTTTTGTATTCAGTTTTTGGCTTTTCTTTTCTTTTTTTTTTTTAAATTCCATCTTCTCCTCTTAAGAAGTAATGATCATTTCGAGCTACTCATTGTGGGATTCACTTGATCTCAAAGTCACGTTTGTGGAGACTCTTTTATCATCATCCCAGCACCAAAAATGTACTCAAATTATCGGGAGGAGGTAGGAGATTTTTTTTAAAACTATGCGACCAAGGGTATCAACTACCATACATAGGAGAACATTGCCGAAGTTTAGGTTATTTAAATCAGCACTGAATGACCACAGCTGATGCTTAGAAAGTCAGATTTTAATTAAAATCCTTATGGATTTGTGAAAAATTTTAATTATCGTTGCCATTTTACCCTTAACTAAAATTCACTCTGTTCAAGCAGAGTAGAGCCTTAAGTCTCTTGGTGAAATGCAGATAACACGTGCAATTCATTATAAAGCAGTTTCTCACCGAGAGCTTAGATGTGTCAGAATTTATGAACATCCAAGCCCATTTGATTTGATTTTTTCTCTGGAGCATGTTCGCTAATGCACAAATATTATTCATTAATGTGCTAAGGGGTGTTTGCTAAAGCTGAGCAGTGGAATTACCTTAACTTCAGCAGAAAGGTCATCGCTCTTCCCAGGCAAAGAATGCTGATGAGGAAAAGTCCTCTGAAGAATTATGATGGTATAGAATAGCCCCAATAAATAAAACACATTTTACTGATTCTGTTAATGTGCATGGGGAAATAATTAAATCTATATCTTTTCCATTAATCTGTTTGGAAGATTTTATCTTTAATGGAACTTGTGGAGAAATTCGAGAGAGTGTGAAGAATGGCTAACTTAAATTCCTGTGATTTGTTTCTGTCATGAAATAAAGATGAAGGATCCATTCTAAACTCTTTGGCAGTACGGACACTGATTTCATCCCACTGTTCAGTGCTCAAGAAATAATCATTTGTAATTTGTAAGAAGATAAAATATATTTCTCATGTGAGCAAAGCCCAGAAGTTGTCAGTTTAGGGCTGTCATAGCAGTTCCGCATCATGTAGGACCCAGGCTCTTATGCCGTCTCTGCCCTCCTGAGAATGTTGTTTCATGACCACTGGTTTAAAATAGCTCTGTGTGCTCTAATCATCATATTCACATTTTAAGTAGTAGGAAAGAGAAGGAGGGAGAAGAAGAGTGAACTGTCTTTTTAATTTACAGTTTATTGAAGTATCACAATTGATAAACAGGCTCAAAGCCTAACATACAGCTCATAAATTCACACAAGGTAAAGACAACCTTATAACCATCACCCAGGTTAAGCTAAGGAGCACTCTCTGCACTCTATAAGTCCTCCTCATGCCCCTTCCTGTCATTATTCCCCATCAGTAATAACCATTATTCTGCATTTTAACTTCATAGATTAATTGTGCCTGCTTTTGAAACTTTCGTAAATAAAATCATAGAGTATGTTCCTTTGTATCTACTTTGTTTTCCTCAGTATTGTTTGTGAAATATAGTTATTGTTCTAGCAAGTTTATTTTTTCTTGTTAATATAGAGCATCACATTGTAAGAATATCACAATTTGCTGATCAAGTCTACTGTTGACTAACAATGGGTGGTTATTATAATTAAGAGTGTAAGTAACAAGTAGGTCATGGATGAGTTAGAATGTTGTTTATAAGCATTCTTTTATGTGTATCTTTGTGAATATATGCATATATTTTTGTTGGTTATATTCTTAGGAATGGGAAGGTCAATTATAACTTGTGTTTTAGATCAGTTTTAGGAGATATTGCTAAACAGTTTTAAAAGATGTACACATTACATCACTTCCATCAGTGCACAGGAATTTCATTTGTTCCACAGTCCCAGAAATAATTAGTAATGCTTTAATGTTTAGAAAATATATAGATATAATTATCTTCCCATGCACATTAATAGAAGCAGTAAAATAACTAATATTTACCAATTCTGATAGGTATTACACCCTGGTTTTAATTTATATTTCTCTAATGTCTAAGATTGAGTACATTTTCATATCGTTTTAATATCTTCTTTTGAAAAGTAGCTGTTAAAGTTTTTGTGAAGTTTTCTTTTAACAGTCTATACTTTTAACAGTCTGTAGAAGTCTGTGGATTTATAAAAGTTGTTGAAATATACTGGATATAAATCCATTGTAGCATGTATGCATTGAAAGCATCCACTCCTACTCTGTGGCTTGCATTTTCATGCTCTTAATGTTTCTTTTAGGAACATAAGTGTTTAATTTTTGTAAAGTTTACTTGATCAATATTTTCCAACATACTTAGTACTTTTGTGTGCCATTTAAGTAATTTTTGCTTTCTCCGAAAACGTGATGTTATACTATTTCTGTCTAGCTAATTATTTTACCAGTTATATTTAGATTGTAATCAATCTGGAACTAATTTTTATCTATGGTGTGAGGTAGAGTTAAGATTTTTTATTTTCCCATATGAAAATAGTAATGCCCAAGCTTTATTTATTGAAAAACCATCCCTGTCCCTATACAATGCAGTATTATAAATCAAGTAACTTTGTTATAATTAACTATATCTGTGTGGATCTGCATTGTCTTTGGGCTCTTCTTTTCCCATGTTTCTTTGGTCTACTAGTATTTTATGTGCCAATATTACACTTTTAATTACTATAGCTATATGATACCTCTTGACTTCTGGTAGCATAGTTTTGTTTCTTTTTTAGTTTCTCTTGGCCATTCTCAGCTTTTTTTTTATTGTCATGTATGTTTTAAAATACAGTTGTCAATTTCCTGAAAATGATGTAGGAATTTTGATGACTACATTGTATTTATAGATAAATCTGTGGGACAGTAACAGTTTTATAATTTGAAACTTCCAATCAGTGAACATGACATTTCCTTTAATGTATTTAGGTTTTCTTTAATTAATCTGTTATGTTTTTTATTATGTTCTTGGTATTGATTTTGTTTTTTGTTTGCTTCAATGTAGAAGCCTCATACTTTGCACTGGAAAATTAGTGAGTTTATTTCTTATGATATTGTAAGTGATATTATTAAAAATTTAAACTTTCTATGACTGATATATAGCACTACAATTAATGCTTTATTTCAATAATTTGTCCAATGACTGCATAGTCTCATATTAATTTATTTGGATTATTTATATGCACTATTATGCCATTTATAAATAACTATAGTTTTATATATCCTGTTTCAATTATTACTTGTTTTATACTCTATTTTTCAATTTTTCCTTACTGTACCAATCTAGGATGTCAAGTTCAAGCTGTATAGGAGTGTTGATAGCAAGCATCTTGCTCTTGTTTTTTTCAGGAAAAAAAATTTTCAGCATCTCACCTTTAAGTTTGATGTTGCTGTCAAGTTTTCACAGGTACTGTTAAATAGATTAAATAATTTTGTTTTTAATTTAATTTGAGAACAGTAGTTATTTTGTCTGGGTATTGAAATTTATCAAAAATTATTTTTTATCAATTAAAATAATCATGTGATTTTCTACTTTAATAGGTTAAGCATAATAAATCATACTGCTTAATTTAATATTAAACAAATCTAAAATATCTCAAATTGTCATTTTTGAGAGTCTTCAACTTACTTTTGGTTTGCCATATTCTTAAAATATAGACTTTTAAGGGTCCCAACAGAGAGCACAGGGTGTTTAATAGAGTCCTTTTTCCTGTGTAGTTCCTGAACTTAAATTTTTACATCCTTCATATCATCATCATCATCATAAAGCTATTCTATTTCATCAGTTTTCCATTTATCTTCCTGGCTCACTTATCTGCCAGCATATGCCACAGGGAAAAGTCACCAAATGTTGGATCCATTTTCTGTTCTTTCTCACCAATGTCTTTACTCTTCATTTCTTGGCTTCCATGGCTGACATAATCTTTAATTTTTGACTACAAAAAAAAAATGTCATAAGGTTGGCAAATGCTCTGCCTTCCTTACTTCCACCTGGGCTCCTATCTTTAACACTAGGGCCAAGAAACATCAAATGTCCCTGGAAAGAAAGTGGCTGACAAAATATTGGCTTACTTTTCTGGACTTCTTCTTTCTCTGAGTTCTTGGTTTTTCCAGTTTTGGTTGCCATGGCAGCTCACTTATTTCATCATTTTTTTTTATTTTTTATTTTTTTATTCTGGCTCTTCTAACTGCTCCTGATGGAAAAATTGATCTGCTACTATATCTCCACTCTAATTCAAAGATCTCTTTGATACAGTAATTCTCTAAACCTCTTGGTCTAATTTCCAAGATTTCCCATCACTTCTCACCATATTATCATCCTCTCTTTCTAACAATTCTTTATTTAAAAAAAAAACAACAATTTTTTTAATGGACATACTGGTTTTATTAATATTTTTATATTGAAGTAAAAACAATATATCATAAAATTGACCATTTGAACCATTGTTAATTGTACAGTTCTGTGACATTAAGTACATTTATACTGTTGTGAGACCACCATGACCATCTATCTCTAGAACTTTTTTTATTTTCCTGAATTGATACTCTGAACCCGTTAAAAACAAATTCCCCAATCCCCTCTCTATCAGCACCTATTGACCACTAATTTACCTTGTCTCCATAAATTTGACTACTCTAGGTACTTCACGTAAGTGGAATCAATAGTATCTGTCCTTTTTTGACTGACTTATTTTATTAAATAGAATGTCTTCAAGGTAATCCATGTCTAATGTATTTCTGAGGCTATTTTGTATTCTGGTCCATTATGGTTTCTGAAACTATAACAAATTACATGCTAGATACCCAGTATTTTAATTACTTTTCATTAATTGCCAATAAAAATCTCTTTTTACATTTGTAAATATCCCTTCCTCACTAATCTTTTATAAAATATGAAGAAGATTGACTGAAGAATCTGTTATACAAAGAATATTATTAGTATAATAGATATTATTAATTATATTATGACCAAAACCAATAGGCAAACTAAATTCCAGATTTCTTTTTATATTTGACTGCTATTGATCTGTTTCTACCACTTTCTCTGCTTCCTCATTTGAAGTCACAGTTTCAAGAAACCTAAATGAAAGGACAACTGAGCATCTGAAGCATACAGGTAATTGTACATGTAGCTAACCACTTTTGCTGTTGATGGTGTAAGTAGCCAATCTTACTGATAATTGGATAATGCAAGCACTAATTAATTCATAATTAGGCAATTATGAATGCAATAGCTTACACAACACACTTTTCTAGACATATCAAATTATATTCACAAGAAATAGTATGGTATGCAAACTTACTCCCTTCCTAGAAATACATTTAAACCTAGAAAAATATATATATTCCACTGACCTTAGGATCAATATTCCATTACAGTTAAGAATAATGCAGTAACAGGTTATTAGGCAACATTTGGATATGAGACGAGCTTGGTTAGACAAATTGATAGATGATATAGATAGATGTAGATGTAAGTGAAGATATAGATATACAAATAGATATAGGTGAGAGAGAGAGAGAGAGAGAGAGAGACAGATGTATATCCTCCTTGCACAGGAAGTTATAGTGGCAGAGTTATAGTGAAGTGAGTGACGATGAATTTTATTTTTGCATTATTTCATCCCATTGTAAGAATCAAGATCTAGCAACTACCCACTTCCACCTCCATGCTCACACACTAGACAGATACATCCTAAGCAGCAATTCAATGGTCTCTCTGAGTTTTTTAGATAGAACTGAAAACTCATTCAAAGTAAAGTAGCAAGAATCGAATGTAGATTTATGTGTTTTCCAGATGAATCACATTTTTTAAAGAGATCTGGATTATAATTTTAAAAAATAAAGATGCAGTTGATCTTTGAAGAATAGAGACTTCTCATATTACATTAAAAGTGTCATTCTCTAGCTCTAAATTAGTTTTCTTAAACATTGTTTGTTTTAAATTTGTAAGTTATGCAGACCAGAATTGTTCAATATTATTCTGACATTGTGTCATTGTCACTTAAGATTTCTAAGAATTTAAGAAGTCATTTTCAGTTCATAAATTACTCTTTCTTCATCTATAAAACATGAATAATCCTGTCTAACTTTCAGTGTTAAAGGATTAGAAACAACATATATAAAATCTAGCACAAAGCCTAGATTTAACTGTTACTTCATAAGTGGTGGTTATTCTTATTATTCTTTATTTTAAGTAACTTTTTCTTCTTGTTTATCTTCCACTTCAATATTCCACAAAGGATAGTCTCTTCTAATTAATTCTCTCTGTGCTTCATCATCCCCAAATGATGTCTTTCTCATATATCATATTAGAAGGACGTAATTGAATAACTCTGTGATGAGCACACTTCTAAATTGTCTCTCAGTAATTTCTACCTTCCAGTATTTACTCCCCAGTGTAATCCTCACTTCTTGAATGCAGTCAAGACCTATTGACTGGCTTTTAATGTACTCAATATGTAAAAGTTATGAGATGTCACTTTCTAGACTAGTTTACAGAAGACTGTTGAAGTCATCTTGCCCTACTCTGTCTTTCCTTCTGGCTTGCTCATTCTGATGAAGTCAGCTGCCATTTTGAGAGCTCTTCTATGCACTATCCCAAATGTCAAAAACCAAGAGAAGTTTCTGATCAACAGTTCATGAGAAACAGAGACCTCAGTCTAACAAACTGTGAAAATCTAAAACCTGCCAACAATCACTTGATTGAGCTTGGAAGTGAACTCAGTCCCAGTTGAGCCTTAAGATGACTACAGCTTCTGCCAACCCTTTGACCCAGTCTTGAAAGAGATGCAGAGACAGATATCCTGAACTAGATTCCTGATTGAAAACAATAACACAAGAAAACTGTGAGATAATAAATGTTACTAAGTGTTTGGGTAAGGCACTAAGATTAGGAGTGATTTGTTATGCAGAAATAGAAAACTAATGCCAACTTATTTACAACACTTTTATTTCCCAAACAATTCTATTTGTAATGATCCTTCTCCAGGGTACTTAAAAGTACATTAGTTTCTGTTGTTAAAGACATGTCTTCTTATTTACAAATGACTTATAATTCTTTCCTCTCTGCCACCATATCCTAGAAAAAATGATCAGGCAGTAATTTTATATATATATATTTATATATATATATATGAGTATATATATATATATATTCATATATATATATACACATTTATATATACAAATATATATATAAATAAATATATATATTTATATATATATTTATATATATACATGTATATGTGTATATATGTACATATGTATATGTGTATATGTATGTATATATACATATGCACATATATGTGCATATATGTATACATATATATAAATATGTATGTATATATACATATACATACATATATATGTGTGTGTGTGTGTGTGTGTGTGTGTGTATTATGCCAGAGTAGAAATTTAAAATTCTGTATTTTAATAATCAATTATACAATAAAGTAGTCAGAAAACAATTTAGAGTATCTAATTTTTTGGAAACAAGCCCAAGAAATACAAATAAGAATAAAATATTATTCTTCTCCCGAAGAGCTTACAATCTAGTTAGGAAAATAAGACCTATATAAATTTAAAGCCTACTAACAGTCCAAGGTAATAAATGACAAACAAGTTGCTCAGACAGTAAGTTATCTAAGAGTAAAGAAAAAAAAGTAGCTTTTTAGGGAAAGCAGAACATGCTCTAATACTTTAAAATGATTAGAATTAGAAATTAGACCAATTTTCAGTCTGTTCTTTACCAATTCTAGACCCTCTCTGCTTGATAGTTCATCTCATCGAATTTCCTAGTAAACTATTTTTTAACAAATACAAAGGCAGTGATGGTCTGAGAGAAAATAATATCCAAAGGAGGGTAAAGAAGGCATGAAGAGTGGGTATGATGTTGCAAAATTAAGGGAGTATGACATTTTAAACAGAAAGAAGTGATTAATAAAAGCAAATTCAATGGAGAGATCAAGTATAACAGACTTAGAAATGCCCACTGGATTTCGAAATCTGAAGGCTCGTTGTGATTTTAATGAGAGATTTTAATATATAACTTCAATAGACTCATGGTCAGAAGCTGAAATGCAATGGATTACAGAGCGAATATTTGGTAAGGTGACAGAATAGACCACTCTTTTGACAAGTTTAAATAAAGAGCACAGGAGAGATTTGGTCATTGGAATGTTTATGGCCAATTTTATGGAATGTTTACAAATTAGAGAGAGAGAGCTAAAGCAAGATTTAGGAAGTGGAATCAGGTGGTCTAGGTAGAGAAGGGTAGATTTCCTTTGAATAGGAAGGAGACAACATCTTCAGAAAATGAAAAAAAAAAACATTACAAAGAAAAATAATATAGAAAATGTGTGGTTATCTGAGAGGAGATTTGTATTTGAGAGAGCTGATACCTCCTTGCTTCATTTTTTTCTCTGCTGAATATAAGGAGAGTAGAGAAAGAGAGGATAAGAACAATGATGAAGAGACATTAGAGAACATGTTGGCCAAAGACTAAAAGACTTCTCTATGGTCTAGAAGACACACGCTGGATGGAGATCATATAGTTACAGTGGTGTCAATCACTTTTTGTACAATTTCTTCCATTAGTACTCAGCATCATTAATATTTTATTAAATCTTGAACAAGTGACACTATTAATGCCTGCAATTTCCTGTTTTTATAGCTATATGTGACATTCATCTTTTGCCTGGAAAAATTCGCTGTTGGTCTAGAGAGAACTCTGGAAATTCAAAGTCAAAAAATTAGTTTCATATTGGTCACTGAACAACTACTCTTGATTATAGATATTCTTTCCATCATGTAAAATTAATTGACTGTTTTTGTCCTCTGTAGTATAAGCATAAGATAATGTAGATACAAAAGTAACTGGCAAGCCTTAAAATAAGTGCCCTATATAAAATAATTGAACAATCATTCCTCTTTCGAGGTAGAGATGAGTGAGTGTGGTTATCATATATGCCTTATACTAGATTAGACTTCGTCAGTCATGAAAACATTTTGTCTTTCAACCTCTTTTTTGTATTCATGCTATTTTTTGAGGGATAACAGGAAAATGTGAAGAGCTACCGACCTGGAAGGGAAAATAAGAGACATTTAAAACCTAGAAATAACCACCCCAGGTATATTTTAGTTTATGTTGAACATTAGGTGCATTGCTTTAAATGAAGCAGGAAATGTTTTTTGAGTTTTGTTTATTTAAAGGCAAAGCAAATTATTTACATATAATGGGATAAAAAGCATGCTTATAAACTCATTTTAAAAATATTTTTTTCCAAATAACTTATCCCAGTCAACACATGAAGTCAGAGGCTATTCTTGTAGAGCAAGGTAATATGTGCAGAATAAAATATTCTGGACCCAGAGTTATACAGTGGGGATTTGAGGCTCAGATCTGACATTTACCTGGCTTTTGGTTTGGGATAAACCAAACATTTAAACTCTGAGTCAGAATGTCCTAATTGTAAAACAATGATAGAGCTTATTGTCTGGGAATACTGTATGACAAAAAAATAATAATGAATATCATTTCTAAAAGTGTGTGGCACAATATAAAACACTTTACGATACTGTTTTTTATTTATTTGTTTATTTTATTTGAAGAGCTCTGCAAGAAAATTAAATGTAGAATTATTTTAATCATTTAATTCTCATATATTTTTGCTAGTGTGGAGACATTTGGTCTCAGGTTATAGAAATTAAATGTAGAATTATTTTAATCATTTAATTCTCATATATTTTTGCTAGTGTGGAGACATTTGGTCTCAGGTTAATATTGATAAATCAAGCCAAAATTCATGTGAGGCATAATATCTTGATTTTCCACTATACAAAACAATTTATACAGTTTGGAGAACACAGAAGAAATAAAAAGTAAGAAATAATTCATAGATCTAACACTTAAAAACAATGTGGCTAACATGGATGGACCTCGAGATAATCATGCTAAGCTAAATAACCCAGACAGAAAAAGTTGAAAGTCACACGATATCACTTATATGTGGGATATAAACCTAAAAATAACAAATGAACAGGACAAACAAACAGAGACTCATGGATATAGACTATAGACTAGTGGTTACCAGAGGGTAGAGGTGGGGGCAGTGGGGAGGTAGACAGGGTAAAGGGGATCAGAAAGAAATCTAACTATGAGAGGTGAACACACAGGGTAAATATATATATGCCTTACTGTTAAAGTGTACAGCTGAAACTTATTGGATTTCATTAACCAATCTCACCATAAAAAATTAATTAATTTAAAAAAAACAATGTGGCTTTTTTTCAATCTTCCTTCCTATCTGTTACATTTTAGATCTTTTGGGATATATATATATGTGTGTGTATATATATATACACACACATATATATATACACATATATGTGTGTGTGTGTGTGTGTGTGTGTGTGTGTGTGTGTGTGTGTGTATATATATATATATATATATATACATATATATATATCATCTCCTTTTGTTAAATCTGCAGGTAAAATATTTCTCTGTGTTACTACAGCTTTCATTGACATGAGTTTAAGTGGTTCCATTGTGTGAACTTCTCATTATTTTTGGTCATTTAATATATTTTCAGTTTTCTACTATTATATATAATATACATAAATCTTTGCTGTGTTTAGCATTTTTAAATCCCCATGGGACTGATTCCTTAAGGTTCTACTACTAGAGATGTTAACATGTGTGTTTTTTTTTAACTTAAAAACTTTAATTTCATTAATTTTATTTTAAAGATAGTATCTTTTTTTAATCAATTGAATGAATAAATGTGCTATCGTAGACTAGGTTAATTCCCAGAAAACTTCATTCTTCATAGAAGTTCAGACTATATCTTTCACCTCTGAAATCCCCATGGCTACCTAGCATAGAATTTCAGACAGAGTTGGCAACTAATGTTTGTGAAATTAATTGTTTGTCAGTTTAAAAACCTAGTTCATTCTCCGAACTAGAGATGTTGGTCTCTTCCAATGGCTATGTGGAAAAATGGTGTACTGTAATATACCTATAATTATTCTGTCAGATGATCATTTCAAGGCTAGTTGGGCAAATGATAATGCAGTCAGAGCACATCCTCAAATTAGATAAACAGATGGGCTTTTATTGCCGGAAATAATTTGTTCTTGGAGGGAACATCTAACACTGGTGACTGTTATATTCTGACAGCAGAGTGACATTTGGGATTGGAGTCAGAACTGACCTGGCACGTTTCTGATGGACAGCATCTCTGAAGCAAATGGGTAGTAATTATTTATTAATATAGAAATTTAGTAAATTATTTATCTTGAATCACATTTATTTAGTTATATTATTCATTACTAAACATGTTATCTTTTTATAAGCAATGAGTACTGGAATTCTCATTGCTGCTATTTTATAGGCAGTTCTGTTATTTTAAATAACTACAGTCGGGAGCATTTCATTACGGTAGAACCTATGGGCTGAAGCACAAATCTGATGTGACATCTTAACACTTAAGAATTGTCTGTAGTCCTCAAAATTCTAGATAAATGATGCAATATTATTTATATTTGTTTGTATTTTGAACAATTTAAAGTAAAGAACTATTTCTCATGTATCTTCCAAAGCCTAATGCTAATGTCATAAACAGATCCTCAATAACTGCTAGCTAGTGGATGGATGGATAGATAGATAGAAGCAGGGACAATCATGTCTCATATCTCTAGTTATTGCCAAATTTGCTCCACTTTTTATTTAGTGCCTGAGCTTCCTTGAATTCTGAAATCCTCGTAACAAATGGATCATTCTTTAATTCCATTTCCATTCACTGAATAGTTATGTTCTGAATGCCTGCCATGTGGTCAACACTGCAGATGGGCTCAACACAACACTGCAAAAGTTTAATTGCTACTCTAAGATTGTAACCTAATAGAGACATAGCATATGCCACTGAAGTCTTACAGAGTACTACTAAAGTACTTATGATGAATGCCTAATTTGAATGGGGACGGTGGAGGGAATGTGGAGGGACAGAGACAGAGATAGCAAGATAGAGAATGGCTTTGGGAAGTAAACATAAACTGTTTAGTGTTTTCATTGACTAAAGATTGTTTTGGGTGTCAGCTATGTGTCAGGCACTATTGATACGCCTCAGAGTAGCAGTAATGAACAAGAAAGACACAGTTTCCAGCCTTGCAGATTATCCTTTAAAGGGCAAAATTTGCATTCTGGTTGAACTGAGGGGTTGGTTCAAGTAAGTCAGGCAAAGAATGTCTGGCTTCAGGGGATAAGCTTATCTAATGCATGAAATGAATGGACAACCGATTGATATAATTGATAATGTAGAGATCAATCTTTCCAATGTCCTCAACAAAACCTAACTAACCTGAAGTACATCAATCTTGAGGAAAGTCAATTGAGCATTTGAGTCATAGTGAGCACCTACAATGTGCCTGACAGTTTCTCCACACTATCTTTTTATCCTCTTACAGAGTGACTGCAAACTTTATTTTGCAGATATGGGAAATTAATAAATAATATAGAATTTATCAAAACCACACTGCAGGTATATAGTTAAAAAGGGATTCAAAATGAGAGTACATGTTTCTTAATCATTTACATTTTTAATAAACCTTTAAACCAAAAAAGAAAAGAAAAAAGAGGTGCTGAAAATTTTGTTCTGACCAAGATCTTGCATTTTGGCATTTGACTGAAAAACATAAAATGCAATATAATAAAGCAGTGAAGGTAAAAATATCAGAGAAAATATAGTTAAATACATTTGTAGCTTTAAGAAATTGTTAATTGCTTCTTTTAACATAAATGCTCAACCTGATTTTCACAGCAAAATCTTTTTCCGTAAAATCAGTTTTCTATTAAACATCCTTGTTCTCAGCATAAGTCATTACACACCCTGTGCTTACTATAATTTATAGAAGCCTATGGTTCCAGGAAGCGAATGGCCTCTGTCAATACTGTATAAATAAGACATAAGGCTTCTAAGATTTTCAAATCAGTGGAATGAAATTCTTTTAGGTTTTATATAGAAAAAAGTGACAGGTTATAGATTTATTTATTAAAGCTAAAATAGTTTGAATAACATAAATGCTATACCAACATTTTGTCTGTAACATCATAATCAGTGTCCAGAGTAAAATTGAAAGAAAAAAAAAGCACATTTGAACATTATGAAGAAATATTTCTGCCGGTTTATGCTAGGAGAAAGTCAATAAAAGTTCAAACCACAATGGGCTACTAAATCTCAATTACTCTTTGTGGTACCATTAAAATTATTACGTAGCTTCTTTTATTTAGGAAAATATATTGATGGCTCCTCTATTCTTAGTTTTGGTACTTATCTAGTGAGGTAGATGTAGAATAGAAGACTTAGTAGAATAGCAATTATTTCAAGGTTTTGTTTAAGTCATCTTTCCCTTCATCAAATGATGAATTTGTCAAGCATATAACAGAAACTTATAGCTTAGCCTTTTGGATAATAAAATGCCCAAGCTATGAACGAATCATAGAAGGTCAAACCCTGCATGAATCAAATTAGTATAAAAGGGTAGGTGAAATTTTAAGAATCGTAAATTAAGACAGCTATGCGAGATTATAGCTATACTTACACTGTGACACTAACTACCCAGAGTTAGTACAGACCTCACAGGTTAAGGGCTCAGCCCCACAAGACTACCCTCACTTCAGATGCTAATCTCAAGTTCTGGGCTTCTATACTTCTGACCAACTGGTTATACATCAGAGACTCCCTTTCTAAGATTCAATAATTTGCTAGAAAGGCTCACAAAACTCAGGATACAATTCAGAAACAGCTAAATGGAAGTGAAACAAAAGACAAGGTATATGGGAAGGAATGTGGGGTTTCCATGCTCTCTCCAGGCATGCCATCCTCTTAGCACCTAGACGTGTACACCAACACTGAGGCTCTCAGAACTCCCTTGTTTTGGGATTGTATGGCGGTTTCATTAAGTGGGCATGATTGATCAAATCATTGGCCATTGGTCATAACTCAACCCCTGGCCTTTTCCCGCTCCCCAGTGGTCAGGGAGTAGAGCTAAAAATTCTAAACCTCTAGTCTCATGGTTCTTGCTCTGGCAACAAGCTCCCATACTCCAAGTCACCTCATTAGTGTAAACTCTTGTGTTAATGAAGAGGTTCGTTATGAAGAGGTTCGTTATGAATCTCTGAATTAGACAATAGGGACTTGTGAAACAATCAGAGAACCCAAGTCTAGCCTAATGGATTTTAAGTTTAATTTAAAATAAAAATAAAAACAAAAATCACAATGCCAGTCAAATCAAACTTATCTCTGATTAAATGTTGCCTGAAGATTGCTACTTTGTCACCCTTTAAACTAATGAACTAATTATGGAATTTTAGGTTTATGGAAGACAGTTGAAAAAAATTATGATATAGAATGCCTAGATAACCCAACTTTACCCTAAAAAATACAAAAGTAGATGAATATTTGTTCTCAGCCTACTGGATACTTAGGTCTTTCAACATTAAATAACTAATACTGAAATGTATCCTTTAAAAAATAATAATACAAAATACAAAATCTGTAAGAGAAAACTGACATTTCTTATTTTATTGTGCTTTATAGATGTTGCATTTTGTTACAAATCAAAGGTAAGACCCCGCACCAGCAAAACTATTATGATTCACTTTATTGAAATACTTGCTTTATTGTGGTGATCTGGAACCAAATCCACAGTATCTCATGTATGCCTATACATACGTGAACTGAAATGATTAGAATAGTTGTCTCAGAGGAAGAAGGTTGGCTGGCTAAGAGACTTACTTTTCATCTTTGATAATGAGTTTAACCAGGATTTGCCTAGGTAGAGTTTTTATTTTTACTATTCCATATTTGTTATACTTTTGAATCTGTGAGTTTTAATTTTAAAAACGTCTTAACCATTTTATTAGTTTTCTAGAACAGCCATAACACGTTACCAAAAGCTGGGTGGTTAAAAACAGCTGAGATGTATTCTCTTCTGGAAGCCAGAAGTCTGAAATCAATGTGTCGATAGGTTGGTTTCTTCTAGAGGCTTTGAGTTAAAATTTGTTGCATGCTTCCACTCTAGCTGAGTAGCATCTAGAAATTTTTGGTTTTCTGTGGCTTAGGGATGTGTCACTCAGATCTCTGTTTCTGTCTCCATGTGGCCTTCCTCTCTGTGTTTTCTTGTTTTCTGTCTCTTGAAGGAACAACCATAGTTGGATTTATCCTCATCCAGAATGATCTTTTCTCATGTTCCTTACTTTAATTACATCTGCAAAGATCCTTATTACAAATTAGGTTACATTTTGAGGTTCTAAATGGGCCCATCTTTGGGCGGGGGGGGGGATACCATACAACACACTACATGTATTACCTCTTTAAATATTATCTCTTCCCTATTTTATTGTTTTTCTTTGGAACTTTAATTAAATGAGCATTAGATCTTTTCATACTATCTTCGAAGTCTAATAGTCAATCTTATATACTTTATCTCCATGGCCGCATATCTATATTTTGTGTATATATCTGTGTATATATTTGAATATTCTATGTTCAAATATATATATCAGCTATATTTTACTATTTATTAAACACTCTGAGCTTAGAATGATAATTTATTCAGCTCAAGGTACTCTGTAGTTGCAGTTTTATCTGGGCTTAGCTGGCCAATACTTCTCATATGGGCTGGACTCAGCTGATTGTGGATAAGCTTATCAGGTAGCTGCAATCAGTTGGAGGATTAATTAGCTCTGGCTACTTTGTGATATTTCTGTGTAGAATATTAGCATAATTGGGATCTTGCCACTCTTTTTAGCCTCCTGGTTCAACATCTTAGTCTGGGTTTATGTCATGGAGGCAGAGTTCTAAGAGTATGAACAGAAGTTTTGCAACGATTTTTGAAACCTAGATTTGAAACTAGTACACTACTGATTCAGTCATGTTTTATTCAGTAAATTGAGTAACAAAGCTTCCCTTGACTCTTGTAAATTTTAAATTTTGGTGTCTTTAGAGTGATACATCTCTAAGCCACAGAAAAACAAAACATCTGTGTATCTTCTTTGGTAAAGTATTCAAATATTTTGCGCATCTTTTGTGGATTGTTTACTTTCTTATTAAGTTTGAAGATTTCTCTATGTAGTTTTGATGAAAATACTTGTTCAAAATGTTATTTGCAAGTGCTTCCTCCCATCCAAGTCTGTGGGTTTTATTTTCATAATCTTAAAAGTAACTTTTGAAGATCAGAAATTCGTAATTTTGATGAAGTCTAATTTATCTTTTTGTGTGTGCATGAGTCATTGTTTTGATATCTATCTTAAAAAATATTTATCTGACCAAACATCGCAAAATTTTCTCACATATTTCCATCCAGAAGTTCCATTATTTTAGGTTTAAAATTTAGATCTATCTATTTTGAGTTATTTTTTATATATGATGCAAGTTATAAAAAAAATATTTTTTTATTGTTGCTTATGAGTATCTTATTGTTTTACTGTCTGTTGAAAACTATCCTTTGCACTGAATTAACTTAGCTTGTCATTAAAATCCATTGACGGTAGAGTCTATTTCTGATCATTTTTATTTTACTCTATTGATCTATTTAAGTATCTTGTCAATATTACACAATATTGATTACTGTATTTTTATAATAATATCTTGAAATCAGATAGTGTAAGCTCTATATTATTTTTTTCTTCTTTTTCCAAATTCTTTTGGCTATTCTAAGGTCATTTAAAATTCCATATAAATTTAAAATCGAGCCTGCTGGGATTTTAATTGGATTTATCTTGACTATATGGGCCAATTTTGTGAGAATTGACATTGCAACAATACTGCACATTATATAGTACATACTATAACTCTCCAATAATTTTGGTTTTCTTTAATCCTCTCAGTAAAGTTTTCTGTGTTTCAGTGCATAAATCTTAAATCTAGTTTGTCAAACTTATTTCTAAATATTGTATTTTTGATGTTATACAAATGGTATTTTTAAATTATAAATTTCTGATTATTGCTAGTATATAAAAATTCAATCCATTTTATATATATATATATATATATATATATATATATATTGACTTTGCAACCTACAACATGGCTGAACTTACTTATTGGTTCTGATGATTTCTTTGTAGATTCCATACTTTTTCTATGTGAATGATCATGTCATCTGCAAATGAAAATTTATTTTTTTTCATTGCAATGTCAATGCCTTTTATTACTTATCCTGCTTTATTGAAGTTGTTAGAACTTCCAGTACAATATTTAATAAAACTGGTCAAAGAGAACATTTTTCCTTGTTCTTAACCTTGTGAGAAAATTGTTTAGTCTTTCACCATTAAGTGTGATATTAGAAACATTTTTGTTAGTTTATGTTCTTGTTTTATTTTGCTTTTATAGCTGCAGTTTATCAGGTTAGGGAATCTTCCCTCCACTTTTATTTTGCTGAGACTTTAAAATAAGGAATATATGATGAATTTTGTCACATTGTAAAATGACTTTCTTTATTCTTAGCAACATTCTTCGTTCTTAGATCTAATTTGACATTTTTATAGCTACTCCAGCTTTCTTTAGTGCAAATATGCTACATCTTTACCCATCTTTTTATTTTTAACGTATTTTTTTTTTTACATTTAAAATGGGTCTCCGGTAGGCAGCATTAAGCTTGGTCTTCCTTATTTATCCTATCTGACAATATCTGCATTTTAATTGGAGTATTAAGACCTATTATATTTTATGATTATAGATATGGCTGGCTTTAAAATTATTATCTTGCTATTTCTTTTCTATTTTTTTTCTTTCCTTTTTACACTTTATTGGTTATATTTTGAATTAATTTAATGATTCTGTTTTTCTTTATTGGCTTATTAACTATAAATCTTTTTTTGCAGTTACTTTTTTTAGTAGTTGCTTTAGGTTTATAGTATACATTCTTAATTTATCACAGTCTACTTTCAAGTGATATTATACTACTCACATATAGTATAAGAACCTAAGAACTTTATAGTTATATTTTTTTTCTCCCAGCCTTGTGCCATTTTTGTCATGCAATTTAGTTTTGCATATTTTACGAACTCCATAACATATTGATGTAAACTTTAAAACTTCCAGTTGTATTTTTTCTTTCATTTACTTGTTTTTTAAAAATAATTTCAAGTATATAGTACATTGGTTAGACATTTATATAGTTTATGAAAGAATCCTCTGATTTCTCTATCTTTCTTCTGGCTCTACACATTACAATACTGCTGACTGCATTCCTTATGCCCTGCTCCCTATCCCTGTGAACCTCTATCAACTACTAATTTGTGCTTCTTTAAACCTTCACCACTTTCGCCCAGTCCCCCCACCCCCTACCCCTCTGGACATCACCTGATTGTCCTCTGTATTTGTGAGTCTGTTTTCAATTCATTTGTTCTTTTTGTAACTTAGATTCTGCATATAAGTGAAATCAGATGTTATATATCTTTCTCTATCTGTCTTATTTCACTCAGCATAGTCACCTCTAGGTGTATCCATGTCATTACAAATGATAGGATTTTATTTTTGTAATGGCTTAGTAATATTCCATTGTATGTATGAACCGTAACTTCCTTATCCAATAGTCTGTTGATGGGCTATTAGGTTGCTTCATATCTTGGCTATTGTAAATTGTGCTGCCATGAACTACAGTATGCATAGATCTATACGAATTATTATTTTGGTTTTCTTTGGATAAATACCCAGAAGTGCAGTTTCTGGTTCAAAAGGTATATCCATTTTTAATTTTTTTGAGAAACTTCCAGACTGTTTTCCATAGTGGCTGTACCATTAACAGTGTATGAGAGTTCCCTTTTCTCCACTTCCTCGCCAAAACTTGTCGTTCTTTGATTTATTGTTGATAACCATTCTGACAAGTGTGAGGTGTTATTTCATTGTGGTTTTAATTTGCATTTCTTTGATGATTAATGACCTTGAGCATCTTTTCATATGTCTATTGGCCATCTGTATTTCCTCTTTGGAGAAATCTCTATACAGGTCTTCTGCCCATTTTTTAGTTGAATTATTATTATTTTTTTTTTTGTCGAGTTGTATGAGTGAGTTCTTTATGTATTTTTGGATATTAACCCATTATCCTATGTATCAGAAGTAAAAATCTCCTCCCATTCAGTCAGTTATCTTTTCATTTTCTTGATGGTTTCTTTTGCTGTGCAAAACCTTTTTAGTTTGATGTAGTCCCATTTGTTTATTTTTTCTTTTGTTTCCCTAACCCGAGGATCTATGTCTGAAAATAAATTACTAGTAGCAATATCGGAGAGATTACTGCCTATGTTTTCTTCTAAAAGTTTTATGGCTTCAGGTCTTACATTTAAGTCTTTAATTCATTTGAATCTATTCTTGTATATGGTGTAAGAAGGTAATTCAGTTTCATTTTTTTGCATATATCTGTCCGATTTTCCCAATACCATTTATTGAAGAGACTGTCATTACTCCATTGTATATTCTTGCCTCCTTTGTCATTTATTAAATGAGCATATAGTCATGGATTTATTTCTGAGCTATTTTATTCCATTGATCAATGTATCTGTTTTCATGCCAGTACCATGCTGTTTTGATAACTGTAGGCTTGTAGTATAGTTTGATATTAGGTAATGTGATACTTCTAGCTTTGTTCCTCTTTTTCAAGATTGCCATGGCTATTCAAAATCTTTTATGATTTCATATAAATTTTAGGATTGTTTGTTCTAGCTCTCTGAAAATGCCATTGGCATTTTGATAAGGATTGCATTAAATCTATAGATTTCTTTGGGTAGTATGGCCATTTTATGATGTTGATTCTTCCTACACATGAGCACAGTATATACTTCCATTTATTTGTATCTTCTTCAATTTCTATTTTCAGTGACATAATATTCTGAGGACAGGTCTTTTACCTCCTTGTTTAATTTGATTCCCAGGTATTTTATTTTTTTTGAAGCAATTGCAAATGGGATTATTTTCTTAATTTCTTAATTATTTTCTTAATTGGCCCTGTTTGAATTCTAAATACTGTTCTTTCTAAACATTTTTGGGTGGCCCTTTGTTGGCTCTTGCACTGATCATTACTCATTTGGACTTGAATGGGCAAATCCAAATATATCCAGAGCTCTCTCTTTGGACAACTTCTCTAATCTTTTGGCCTTTGAACTCTCTATTTTAACTTCCCTTGGCTCCTAGCTCTGTCTTCTTCCCTCAGGGATACTGCCGAACATATCCCAGATTTTGTGTCCTTACATAGTAATATAGAATTTTCTGTAGGAGGTAAACTGAGGCAATCATAGGGTTCATTTTGTTTCTTATCGATCATAGATCACTGTTCTTTATTACCTGATAGCCGGTGTCATGAAAAACGTTGTTTCATATATTTGGCTTCTTTTTCTAGTTGTTTTAAGTAAGACGGCAAATCCAATCTTTTTTACTTGATATTTGCCAGCAATAAAAGTATCCATTTTAAAATTTTACTGTTTTTTTAGAAATATTTACTTTGTAGCATATCTGATTATTCATATATAGTCATGTATTGCTTAACAATGGCAACATGTTCTGAGAAATGCGTTGTTAGGTAATTTGATTGTTCTGTGAACATCACAGAGTGTACTTATGCAATAACCTACTATACACCTAGGCTATATGTTATAGCTTATTGCTTCTATGCTACATACCTGTACAGCATATTATTGTAGAAAACAACCTGAGAATAAGTTAAGCAAACACAAGAGAGAATGATGCAATCAAGAGACACGGTAAACATAAAATGCGTGGGGCTGCTGCCAGCATAGCAAGGCATACACTTTTACAGAAAAATTTATTTTTTTATATGTAGAAAGGGTGCACATCAAAATAAAAATAAAAGTGCAGTAAATACATAAGCCAGTAACAGTCATTTATTATTATAATCAACTAGTATGTACTATGCATAGTTGTGTATGCTATACATCTATACTCCTGCATCACCACAAACACGTGAGTAAAGCATTACACTAGATGGCTACAATGTTACTAGGCGATAGGAATTTTTCAGCTTTATTATATAATCTTATGGGACCACCATGATATAGCCATCCATGGTTAGCTGAAATGTCATTATGTGGTACATGACTATATTTAAAGTCTTTGGTCTTTGGTGGATCTAATTCATCTGAGACTCAATCTATTTTGTATTTTTTAGTTTTCTTAGAAGTTTTGCTAGGCATATATTCCTTTTTATTTTCCTTCTGATAGATTCCCTAAAATTTGACTTTTTTAAAAAAATAGTTTCAGACTTACAGCAAACCTGCATAAATATTAAAGAAAATTCCACTTCATTTTCACTAAAATTACCAAATAGATAGATAAGTCTATCCATAGCTCTATAGATCTATCTATCTATCTATCTATCTATCTATCTATCTATCTATCTATCTATCATCTATCTATTTTTTGACTTGTGGTTTTCTAGACTATATATTTTTAATTCAAACCCCAACTTTTTCTAATTTAAGACAATAATTGCATATATGTTCCCCCAAACTGTCTTCTTTGAGTAGAGAAAAAATTCTTATTGTCTTACTTTGTTATTTTGTCTGTTTGTTTGTTTTATTGGCAGATATATAGTCTAAATTTTTTACCGATGATATAATGGTTTAAAGGTTGTGAATGTATGTAGCAATCTTAATTGTGTTTGCCCAAACCTTTCCTTTTTTCTTCAAGTGATGATCAACACCCACAGTTTTAATTTCCTGGTATCAGCATATGTCTATAGGATAGCTGTGGCTTTATTTCTTGCTTATTATTTTGGTTTTGACTTTATTTTCATCTGTTTTCTTTGGATTTTAGGTTACCTATTGAGAGTTCTCTTATGTCTTTAAAGATATATTTGTCAAAATGTATTCAGCACTTCCAAATGTTTACTAGTGACTAGTTTTTCATAACATAAAAGCTGCCATATTGCTGGAGCAAATTTAAGGATAACATTTTTAATTAGTCCTCCTCAAATGTAATTTTTATTATTTTTTCATGAGTCTGGAGAATAAAAATTAACAAAACTTATTAATCTTTATTGTTATAGACTCTTCTTCCTAATGCACTGATCCAATCAATGTATTTCAAATTTGGTGATATTAAATAATTTTATTAATCTTATCCTTCACCAATTAAATTCACTATTTCTTCTGACATTTTGAAAATAAATCTTATTTTGGGTGTGCAGATGTTTTAACATTCAAATATGTTATATATTTTAGTGTTTCTTATAATAACATGTTATTTTTATTTTCTTTTTTCTTTTCTAAGATGCTATTTTTTATAGACAAAATTAACAAATAGTAAATGTCAGAGCAACATATTAGAAAAAAGAAGTGCTTAAGTGACATTTGATATTAATTAAGAAAGTGTGAAGTGAGTTGATCAGAATATCGGTTAGCTTAGAAAATGAGTTTTTAACAGAAAGCAAATTTGCCAGGACCAATTCTGAAGGATTCCTTGTATATGACATGACTTGACATTATAATCTTTCACCTTACACTCTTTGTATTAATTCTTTGTATTTAGTAAGTAAGCTTGTCTTTATATTTTAGCTTCTCATGTGATTTTCTGCAAGGAAAACAAGTTGATCAAGGGAACTATAAATCTTGTCCACTTAGCAGTTATATTTCTTTTTGTAAATTATTAAATTAGCATTCAGTTTTTTTATCAGTTTTTATGAGTTTGGCTATATGAGACCATCTGAGAAAGATTGAAAAACTAAAAATAAAACCTGAGCTATTATGAACATACAGACTCTGATATTATAAACATTATCAGCTAGTCAGCCATTCCTTAAATGACTCTCGTACCTTAGTTATCTAAGTAATCATTCATTTCTGCCGTTATTCATTTAATCACACAACTATCCATTAATCCATCTATCCATCCATTTATTTATTTATCTATTCACTGAACCAGTACTTTTAAAGTATATTCTATATATCTAGCTCTGTGCTAGTTGGTAGTAATAGATAATTATCTCCTACAATTCTTCTTTAAAGAGAAGACAAACATGTGAAACATATAAACATAATTATATATTATAAATGTGAAGAGTCACAAAAGAGAGAGTGATCAATTCTACTAAGTTGACCCTGTAGTACACACACACACACACACACACACACACACACACACACACACACAAATAAACAAATCACTATGTGTAACTCTCAATATCATTTGTTTCTTTTCACTTTCTCTGAAACTAAACCTGTGCCTACAAAAGAATATGAATTACCTGGACATATTTTTAATATAGGAAAATATGTAAGTAAATAAATTTAAATGAATAAAAGTGAGCAAAATTTAAAAACAGCAATGATTTTTAAATGTTTTCTCATTTAAGAAGTATATGTTGAACACCTTAAACTTGGTCTTTTCTATTTTTAGACTATGTTCTAAGGTATTATTTATTAGACTTTAAATTTTTCATGTTAAAATTTAAACTATTAAAGGAAACCATAATTACATGTCTAAGCTTTATAGCCTTATACTTTATGATGAAAATTTAGAAACAACTATAGGTTATCACATAGCTCAAAGAGAAATTTAAAAGTGTTTAATAGTACTTCACCAATATTTACCAATAAGTAACACATTTATGTTTAATAACCTTTAAAATCTATATGCCATATAGATCCGTTTATCTATCATCTATCTATCATCCATCTATCTATTTATCAATCAAAAGAGCATTTATTTTTAAAAACGTAAAGGAACAGTATTTGTTTTCTTTAGAGACTAACTTTGTCTCAGTGATTATGGGACAAAACATAAGGAACTAGAAATTTAACTGGATACATTGGTCATTAGCTTATAACAGGCATACTTTGGAGATATTGTGGGTTCAAATCCAGATCACCACAATAAAGTAATTTGTAATCTATTGCTGTGGGAGTCTTGCCTTCAAATGTAAAAACCACATCTGTGAAACACAATAAAGGGTGGTATGCTTTGTACTGAACTTCCACAAATTATGGAATCTAAAACTACTGACCTGACATTTATAAGAGTAGCTTACAAAATTTGTTTTAATTATCCCATTGCAAAATTTGATTGTGTTTATCAATTTTTGGCCAAGGATTATAAATTTGAATGTTTATTTACATTTTAAGAACACTCAAGAAACATATGATATCTTTCTATTACATTATTAAAATGTACTTACCAGTATTGTAATTTTTACTCTAATGACTGACACTTAATGGTCAAATAGTATTTGATTGTTTTAAATTATTGTAGTAGACTAACCAACACAAATCTTGCTCAAATTCTCAAACTAGTTTATTAAGTTAGATAGAATAAAAATTAGCACAATTGAAAGTATACTCAGTCAAAAATCACAAAGTTCAAAGATTTAAATTTCATCCATGCTTACTGAATATTTCCTTATTTGTGTACAAGACATAGTGTTAGGTAATGTAAATAATGTAAGTCTTGTTTCATGGATAATCAAATACAATAACTGTGATAAATTCAAAAGACAGAAGAAAGAAATAAGGCAAAGGATAATACAGAGGAGGTAGTTATCAACAGTTCTTGAGACAAGATAAACTTGCAAAGAGATCTTACTGGAACTGGTCTTTTGATTACAAATAGAAATTTTTCAGATAAATATGGGTGTTGACAACAGGAAAATAGAATAGCGAATTCAAGAAAATATGTGTAGTTCAGTATTCTAGAATAAAAGATGGAGATTTATAGCAGGAGGTGGTAGATAAGTCCAGAATGTGAATATGATCTAATTCTATAGGACCTTGTGACCTCTGCTAATACCTTTGTCATGTGGATAATGATAAGCCACAGGGACACAATTAAAGCTAAAAATTTAGGTGAAAATAATCTCTCTCACACACACTTCCCAATCTCTTACATACAACTTGTCACCTTAGCAAATACATTTTTTTTTTAACATATTCTAAAAAAGAAAGAAAAAAAAACAATAAACTCTTCTCAAAGTCATACAAATTTTAGTTTTGGAAAAGACCATACAATTTTTCAAGACCAATTTTTACTTTATGCTGATAAAGAAATTAAGCTTCTTAAAAGCTAAATGAGATTCTTCATGCCTTAGTACCTACCAGATGCAGTACTGAACTAGAACACAGGCAGGTCTCTTAATTAATTGTCCAGAGTTATTTAGTGATTCAAAATCACTGTAACTTGGGAAGATTATTACAAAATATCAATGCTTGATACTGCTTGCCCTCAAACATTATTTTCTTGCAATAGCTCTTACCTTTAGCTTTCATTAATGCTGGCTTTTAGAGTTCCTTTTCTTTCAGGTGAATATTTGGCATGCTTTATTAATAGGGGTAGTATTCAGTTTTTATGAGACTTCTATTAATCTGCATCTGATCAAAAACAAAATGAATGTTTCTGGTGAATATCTATGCCCCAACCCTAGCATAAAAGTTCAAATACAGAGTAGGTATGCATTGGCAGAGTCCCAAGATTGAAACAGAAGGAGATGCCAAAGGTCCGATGACAAGAGTCAAGGTTTTTGGCTTATCTCTGAAGGAAAATTAGCACATGGGCTTTAAATGAAAAATGCCCCATCTTCATGCAAAATGAAACAACATTAATTACGAGAGTAAAGTCTATTCATATCTTATTTTAGAAGAAGGTGGGTTATTTTTCATTCTGGATATACTGATTGTTATTCAATAACCTTGCTGGATTTTGCCCTTACCTGCATTTATCAACTGTGAGAGTTGCTCAGAAAATAAGTTTATAAGGTTAATTACCAGCACATTATGCAGAATGCAGAAAATTTTGTGGTGATTTTATATAACGCTAGCATTATATAAACACTTCAAAGGGATCATTTCTGATTGTTTGTGACATGATGTTTCCTTAATTAAGGATGGCTGCTCTCTTACATGTGTGCTCTGCATACAAGGTACATGTTAAAGATTTTATATTTTAACTAACTTTTTTCAACTGCAAAAATCAAGATCAATTTGCTGATTTGATGAACAAAATGCTAATACTTAAATTTTTAAATTATTATTTAGAAAGGAGTTTTCCACCAATAAAAATAGCCTTAAATTTTAAATGAAAATGTATACCAGGTGTTTCTGAATATGTGTGTGTGTGTGGTTGTGTGACAATGATAGATACTCAGCTCCTCTTTCAAAGGAGTTGATACATCATTGAATTTATCAACTGTGGCTTTTGGTTTTCATCCTGACATTTAAATAAAATATATGCTTTAAATATTTATGTGGGGTACATGTTTAAGAAATGAATATCAGTCTACCTATTTCCTCGGATTCATTAACAGAATGTATTGCAGCATCTCTTAAAGAAAACAACATGTAAGACTAGAAGACACTGAACAGAAGCATATGTACAACTAACAGTCTGCTATGTCCATTTGGTTAACATTTAATGGTTCTTATTTCCCTTTGTTAGTTAAACCTAAGATAATTAATCAGTCTGTGAGATTATTAAAGATTTGTTTCTACAAAAAGGTTTTACTCTTTAGAAATTAAAATTTCATGAAAATAGAGGAAAAAAGATTTATTTTTGAAATTTTTTTAATCCCAGGAAAATTGAGATTTTTAGGTAGCTAAAATCTCCAAAGCCTGGGACAATAGGCTTCTTCAGCTTCTTATGCAATATTCTTTTTTACTTCAAATTATTTACTCTTGCCTTTTTGCTCTGCCTGAAATAATTTTCCTCTAGATCTTTAGTAACCAACTCTTGATTGTCATTCAAATCCCATTTCAAATGACCTCTCTTTGGAAAGGTTATCCTGATAATCTGATCTACAGAATCCCACTCCATAATACCAATCACTCTCTCACTCTCTCTCTCTTTAGACTTTATTTACTCTCTTCATAACACTTAGAACTACCAAAATATATCCAGTTACATTTCTTTTCTTTTCTTTCTTTCCCTTTCTTTTTTTTTTATTATCTGCCTTCTCTTTCTAAAATGCGAGGACTTTAGCAGTCCATCTAACCACTATATTCCCATTATTTAGAATGGTAGTAGCTCAAAAATATTTGTTGAATTCAAGAAAAAATAAATGAGAGCATCTTATGTGTGAAGTTTTCCATCCTACGTTTAATACATTTAATACATTTCTTTCCTAAATTGGTGGTTACAAATTCAAATACTTACAGAGGTCAGGCTAATAATAAATGTGAGTGAAACAGACTAGATATAATGATTAATAGGGATTCATAAGAAGGTATGAAAATTATGACAAACTGTAGAACATCTGCCTCATCTACACTAAGCTCTAACATTTATTATGATAAATTTGGTCTCTAAAATGCCAGATTTTATGTATAATTCTTGACTTTTAATGTTGGCAAAATAAATCTTTTTAAAAATTTTTATGGACCAAAAAATATATCTCGATGCTATGTAAGTCTTGCTGAACTTCTTATTTGCAACCTAATCTATAAATTTAAATGTGACAGTGATAGAGGATTAAAAAAAATCCCAAGAAATTGCATATGACATGTCACTCCAAATAAGGTATGTATGATATTCATTTCATAAAGACTAATTAGTTATAATTGAATCCCACTGTGGTTTGAACAAGATAAAGTTTATTTTTGTCTCATAATGAGGCATGGTATGTTGTTTTTGTAGAGCCAGGAATCTGGTCTCCTTCAATTTATTACTTCACCATCCTTACAAATGAATTTCACCTGTAGTCCTTACATGCCAATTCACCTCAAGACATCAGACCTGTACTCTAACCAGCAGAAGGAAGAAAGGATGTGGGAGAAAAGTGGTAAAGAATATCTCTTACTAAACTCTTAAGACATTTTTCTGGAACTTGATGTATATGCTTTCCACATATTCAATTTATTTATTCAATAATACTTATTGGAAGAAAATGAGTATGAACACACAGCAAATTTTTTATTTGGCCCCCAAGATATGGCACCATTCTAGGAGATAGGCAAATAGCAATAAACAAGACCGTAGTATCTACCCTCATAAAATATATTTTAAGATAGAAGAGAAAGAAAAGTGAGAAGGCACAGAAGTAAAATATATGGTTTGTTATACACTGGCATGAGATAGGAAAAAAAAGCAAATGAGGACAGGAGATAGAAAGAGACAGGCATAAAATGTCAGATGGGACATGAAGAGAAGAGCTCACTGAAAAGTGGACAATTAAATGGGGCACACGACAGGAGTTAGAAAATAAGCAATATGAATAGAAAAATAAATCTAAAGACTAAGTGTTGCTTCACACTAACATTTAGAGGTGGGGAGAATGAGGAGGCAACTGAGAAGATGTAATCGTAAAACTATGAAGAAATCCGACAAGAGTATACCAGAAGCCAAAATAACGAAAATTCTAAAAGGAAGGTTGAAAAAATGTCATTTTCATTCAGGAAAGCCATGAATGCAGCTAAAAATCCAAAATGTTGTTACTAAGAAAGAAAAGAGACTAAGGGTATTTACAACTCGATAGTTCTTCAATAATATTTATGTTCCTCAAAATTTGAAAACCTTTTAGATCTCACAGGACCGCCCAGTATTTGTCATCTCCTCTTCAAATTAAACCAGTCTTTTACTATGATATATTATTTTATCTTATATTTTGTACTTTTTTTGTGTCTTCTTTAAGATAGTTCTTTTTCTAGTTTATCATTACAAAGACATTCTTCTCATGCTTTTTACTAGGTGTTTAATAGTTTTAGCTTTTTTTTAGGTTTATGATCAATTTCAGGTAATTTTCTGGTATGGTATGAGCATTATGTAAAGGTTCATTTTTTTTTCTTACAGATATTTAGTTATTTTAGCACTGTTTATTGAAATGACTATACATTCTCCATTTGCATTGTATTGCCTTATCTTCTTTATCAAAAATCATTTGATCATGTAAATATGAGTCTATTTCTGGCCACTCTGTTTTATTTCATTGATTTTGATGCCTACCATATGTGAATATCATATTTTAGCTTTATAGTAAGTTTTGAAATCAGATAGTATAAGACCTCCAATCCTGTTGATTTTCAAGGATGACTAGTTTTATACATTATTTAATTTAATTTTAACAGCGTACTCTGATGGTGTATTATTATTATAATTTTATAGATACAAAACTAAAGCAGAGTGTTTATATACTTAAATGGAAGAGCCAAATTTGAACATTGATAATATGACTCCGAAATTCATACTTTTAACCATTATGCAGCTCTATTTACATATGAACAATATGATTTTGGAGCTGTGTGTTGACATCAAAGACTAAAAGACAGTGAAGAACAAAGGTCTTTATCTGTATTGTATGTGTGTGAGAGTGTGTATGTGTATGTGTATGTATACAGACATATATGCAAATTCAAAACAAGAACTTTAGTCATCATAGAGAAAATAAACATTTTCTTGTTAACCTCAATAGATTTAACTTTACAATTTGTGCTCAGTTTCCATGTTCTTTTTGGCCTTCCTGGTAAAGATAGATCTAAATCCTTAATTTATTGTCACATATGCAGTGTTTTAAATTTTTGCTCAGTGCTTTTGGCCTCTCTAAAATGTTTGAACTGCTACAAATTTATATAACATTTTTTATTATAAAGCAACTGTTCCTAACACAATATGCAAGTCACAAGATGATAGCCATAGACCTTAGTGGAAGAAGAGAGTGACAAATTTTAATTTTAAAAGTTCACAGGGATTATTGACTTTTATAATTCTCCTATGAAAAAGTACTCTAAGTACCTAGAATAAAGGGCAACTGACTCTATATTCTAGAGTAGTTATCAAGAATGGTATTGCAGAACACGATACCATTAAAAGTATGAAATTCCATGTGCTACCTAAAGCAGAGATATATGTGTGTAATCATTGATAAGGGTATAGATATCAGTAATATTTTCTTTAGAGCCAGTAATTAGTTCATAGCTATGATATCTGAGTAGTTACCAAAGTCACAAAAGAAATTTCCTAGAGCCAAATGCTAGATAAAATAAAATATTACAAAATTATTTTCCTAATATTTAAGCTGATGCCTAAAGAATTCATAGAAAAACCATCAACTAAAGAGAAAATGAGCATTTAGTCATGTGCTAAAATGTAAACCCAAGTAAGAGTTTGCCTGTCCCAAGCAAGATATCAACTTTTATGGCACACTTTGACATATATGTGCAGAGTCAAGGCTGAAGAGGACAAGGATTAAACTGTTGTAATAATCTTACTCCATGTAGGAAGTGTTAAGGACTTATATTGGCAGTGCCACTGGAAAGATATTTTTGAGGTAGAATCAGTGTGATACAGTAATCATTTGAAGAGAACAGATGTTTGAAGTTTTTCAGATCATGATTCTCCTTGTATTGTAAACATTTTTCTTAAAACAAACAAACAAACAAACAAACAAACAAACAAAAACCTTAAATGCAGTCTTTGGAATAACACTTCTTTATTTTTAGTACTTACTTTAATGTTAATAGGGTAAAACTCTTTAGAACAATAAGATGATAAAGTGAGTGGATAATCTTCCTAGTCCTGTGTTTCACAATGAATGCAGGCCCATCTGGCCCCAGCACTCCATCTCTACCACTGAAAGGATGTCTCGTAATATATTCATGAGTTCCAGCTTTAGTATGCTAGCAGCCTGTGACCTTCAAATTAACAAGGCAGACCACCATAGGATTCAGTCGTGTATTTAAAAAACCAAGCATCTTTCAATCTTGAGGGAAAAACAAAACAAAACAAAACAATGGTGCAAATTAGACCATAAGTCTGTTCTCTGAATATAAGTGTTACTGGCTCTGGCTAATTGTCGCCTGAGTCCCAGATACAAATTAATGAAGATATATAGCTTCAGCATGTGCTAAGAACCTTTCTAATAGTGTAACCAAGGATCTGAATGAGAAAACAGGTAACAGCTTAATTCTTTCTGCTTAATGTGATTCAATTTAATAAATATCTTTCGTATGGAATGATCTGTTAGCAGTGCGTGTGTGTGTGTGTGTGTGTGGTGCGTGTGTTTCTGAATGATTTTTTTTTTTTAAATGAAAGGAAGAAAAGACATTCGAACTGGTTAATGCCTCTGCAGATTATTTTGACTGATGTTGGCACTCAATTACCTTGGCTGACCATTTGTTATGGCATTGCCTAGACACAACTTAAAGAGAGTATAAGTCTCAAAATAAAAATATCCAGAAGAGAAAAAAATCCACCAAAGATAGCAGACTCAAACTTTGGGATTAGATGACTTCGAATCATGTAAAAGAATTATTTTTAACTACATATCAACAGAAAACGTAAAAAAAAAAAAAAAAACTTAAAAAGGATCAGAAACATCTGGTTGTGTAGTGTTGTCATTCACCTTTCTTGTGGTTTTAAAAGTTTTTTTTTCTTCCAATTTTCTGTACCTCAGTTTCCTCATGTGGTATCTGAACATTACACTTCAAGAAGTATTACAAATATAGTTATATTTGTATTGTGCAGAGCCTTAGTAAGGAAAAAGAAGTGTCCGTGCACTTTTGCCTGGTTCTTTTCTTTGTAACTAAGAGAAGTCAGATATGTAATTTCCCAGGAAGAAAGGGAAACCCCATTCAGTTTGTCCACCATTGATTTTTGACCACAATTGTCCAGACCAGGGCCTGGAGGAGATAGAAAAGATGAATCCGAATGCTATTGTGTAGAGATAGAACTGTCTGATATGTAAGAAAAGACGCAGATTGAAGTTGAAATGTGAAGGATGATAGAAAAATGACTTAACCAGATTGCAACTCTTTTAGCTGACTTAATGACTGATAAGTCACCATTAGAGATATTCCCATGAGGTAGAGTTACCTAATCACAAAATTAGCTTGACTCAAACGAAAACAATTACCTTATAGAATTCTTCATTGATATCCTTTAATTTCACCATACAATAACTCATAAGAAGTAGAAACCATTTGGCAGAGAACACAAATTCTTTCTAACCATCTTAACTTTTTCAATTCTCAGAAATTTCTTTCACCCTCGCTTAGGATATCTCTATGTTAGGGCGAAAAAAATCTTTGCTGCAACCTATTCCTATCTCAAGCTATTTTCTATCATTCCTCCACTTTTCTCGCTGTCTTTTTTTATTATTTCTTCATTTCTTAATATTTTTTAATCTGGTTTCTGATTGCACAACTTTATTGAAATGTAGTCACTAATATAGCCTTTAAAAAAGTCTTACCTCTTTTGTTTATACTTCATTCTCCCTATAAGCTAGAACACATTATGCATTTTAAATAGCCCTCTTTACTTGAAATGCATCTCTCTCTTCTCTTCTGTGCTCCTGAATACTCTCATTTATCTTATATTTTTTCCGGATAATTTTTCTGTATCTGGGTAGTTTTGCCTTCTTCTGCCTCTAAATTTAACATTCACCAAATCAAATTTCAGTTCTCTTGACATTTGAAAGTTAGGGTTAACTTTCATAAGACAGATTCTCTCTAGACTGGACGTTGCAAAGCTTCACAGAAGCTGGCTACACTAACTCCTTAAAAGCAATAAGTCCTGGTAGGGGGCTGAGTCTTCAGTTTAGGGCATGGTTCTGCCAGGGTGAATAGCCATGACATTACATGCTCACTGACTTGAACCCCAGTCCCTGATCTTACCAAAGGAAGGGCTAAAACTCCCACAGCCATGGATATTGGCATGAAAGAACAAAATTCTGTTAGTCTTACAGTTGTTTACTCAGGGCTTGGACCTCAACTTTCTGATTTCCGCAGAGAGGGGGGTTTGGTATTTTGTCAACCAATGAGCGCTTAGTTGTTGGATTAAGCTTGGAAACAAGGTTCTGCCACATCACACTGTTGTTGGATCTCAGTCCCTGATCATGCTGTGGGAATGCTGGCACCTCACAGTCAAGGAGCTATGAAGTCAACCAAGACCAACAAGCAGGGTCCCTCTGCAGGAATCTAACATGCAGCCTATTCAAAGTGTCGTGTGTTGCCACAGAATGAGAAGAGTCACAGAGGGCTTGTTACTACACTCACACTGATGCTGTTCCAGAAGGCTGGTATGTTTGCTTCTTGAGAGTGCACCTTTGCTTGATCCATAACATTCTTCTCCTTAAGGAATTTATTTACTTTGTCTACTTATGTTGAATTCAAGGGCAGAGTATGATGTATTAAATCTTGTGCCTCCCTATTCTCTAGCATGACGGCTGCTACAGGTAATAGTCTTGCTCTACCTAACTCAATACGCAGTCTATGGAAAGTCATAGGCATTTTTTGAGTATGTGACTGAGAAATGACATCTGAGCAGCTTTTATAGAGATTCATTTTTCCTTAAAAAATAGCTCCCTTTGTTACTTCCTATCTTTGTGAAGAATGTAATAATTGACTCTGTCATCCAAGCCCTATCCTTTGGATTCATTAGTGAATTTTCTTTCTATCATTTTCTATTTTGGTGACAATTAGATTAGGGGATGTAATGCTAGCTATAAATTTTAATTATTTAATGTGGCCTTTTCCCAAGACGTCATACAAACTTTGGGTAGGAACAGAGTTTGTACCATGTAGCTACCCAATAGTAGCTTTTTACCTTCTTTGTCCTTACACTTTCCTTTTGTAAATGTCTTGTTTCCTCATCTAAATTAAAAGCTCTTTAAGGTCAGAAACTTTATTTCCCACAGTAACTAGAACAATTTTGTGCATAATTGCTGCTTAAAAAAATATTGGTTGACTTTAATTAGATGATGATAGTGCCGAGGCATCTTTCAGTTATATAAGAGAATAAAAAGATGAAGAGAAGAGAAGCACCACAGGGCATGGAGGAATGAGAAGAAATTAGGAGGTATTCAAAGATGTGTCATCCATTTCACAATTTTTATTGGAATGAGATCTAAGAGAGCCTAACTGCCACTTTGACTAATTGCCCTGAAAGAACATTGATTTCAGTTCTACTTCAGACAGCCGATACCTTGTAGCTTGATGACAATCTGCTCTCTAATCAAACCAAGGATGCCCTCTGCCTTTTCAGTCGTTGTGTATCATGGAAAATTTAGACATGGGAATATTTATCATATTCTCTGATACATATAAAACTTCTTTTTAAAAAAGTTCTAGACAGAACACAAAAGAAGAACACATAAGACAGATTACACAGACACATGTTCCTAGTAGGCTACAGCCCTACAAATGTCTGACCTTCTCTGCAGATTTGTGGGCAGTATTACTAGCTCTCTTCACCTGAGATTAATGCCATCTGTCTATAGACTAGCAAGTGTCTGGAAAGGCAAACTCCAAGGAATCAGCTTGAAGACTGAATGGGAATTGAATGCCTAGGTTACCTAGGTCATGGGAGCAAGATATTTTCATATGTGCTCATCAGGTGGACCCTTATTCCATCAGCAATATCATATCATAAAATCACTATGAAATCTGTTGAAAGTATACAAAGCATTTATGCAAAATAAATGGCCTGGATTCACTTGTAAATATTGCAGCAATATCTCATGTATAGGCACATATCCCAAAGTTGGTGTGTATCAAAACAAAGTTCAGTATACAGAGCACTGCATCATTTTAACTTTCTTTTGTTTTATCTCAAAGGCACAGGTTTGTTTGTCTCTCATATGTGTGTATGATTACGTTAGACATGGTGTTTGTAGCTCAGAAACAACATACTCGTGCTTGTAATGATAATTTCTCTACTCTAAATCCTTAAGTAAGTTTATATCATGTACAGCAAATTCTAAGAACATTAGAATCCCGTAAAAGAGACTCAAGAACTGACTCTCCTCTTATCTTTCCAGCTTCATTTGTGACCACTCCTTATTTTGAACCCTCCATTCTTGAAATATTGAAATAGAATTTTATACAGTTCTTTCAAATACCAGGCCATCACAGACTTATGTGCCTTTCGCTAGTTATTCTCACTGCTGAGGGAGTGCTACATACTTCCTGTCTAAGAAATAAAATTGCAAAATGTATCTCGCTTGACAAAGATAAGAGAAGTCTTAGTCTTTAACATGAAAGACAAGAAGAGAAAGAGAAAAGGTGTAGTCATTTTCTTCCATGTAATAGAGGAAATTTTTACTTCACCACTTTTCTGTCTGCAAGCTATTTAGCCTCTTTGAGTCTAAGATTCTCATTCGTAAAAATGAGGCTAATAAAGTATATGTCATGTGGTTGTTACGAGGATTGAATAGGGTCATATGAAATGTTATAGGCAAAGTAAATACTAATGTTTATGTTCATTTCAGATCATCAGTTATATGACTTCACAACTTTCTTCCTGATAAAATTCTTATGATTCTGTTAGTGTTATTCTTCCCTTTAAGGTTGTCCAAGAAACATGAAGCATCAATCTTCTATATATTTATATTTAGTATTTGTCATCAAGGTTTGTGTAAATCAAGATTATTCATTATTAAAAGAAAATGTCATCTAATTTAGCAAACATTATAGAGTGAGGGTGGAGGTATTTTCAGAATTTAGACTTTAGTACAACAATATTTCACAGGAATCAGAGTCATGGAACAAGTCCTTTCTCTATCATCTCCATCCAGGATCACAAAATCCCCTCTTCTTACTTTTCTATGTGTCTCTTCTCCATTCTTCTCTTTGTAAATACGTTTCTTCCATGCAGTTTGTAATTTCCACTATACCATGATTGATTTCAGCATCTCTGTGTCTAACAGCACTGAACAAGAGTGTCTTTGTTCCTTAGTTTAATTTTTTATTATCTGGATAAAGTGTCCTTGTTCCAGCTTACTCTGACAGAGAGGTTAGGGTTAATTGATACAATATGGCCCCTGATGGACATTCCACATCCCAGTAGCAGTATCATAGAAGATAATTTGGGTCCGAAGGCAAAAGCTAACATCTCTATTAAAGAGTTCACTTTCAAATCTTACTAGGACTGAAAAGTTGATGAAGCATCCAGGATCCATCAGAGGATTCTGGCTAGCTGAAGGAAAAGGCAGAGCTCAAGTCCAAGGATTAACCTCAACTTGTGGATCCCAGGAACTTTTTCTGTCCTATTTGGCTCTCAGTTCACTTTCCAGAAAGCTTCCTTTTGTATGTAATCCTCCCACTTTGTCTCATCTACATTATCTAGGCTTCTTGAAGCTTTGTGTCAGAGAAATGGGGGAAAAAAGTGTGAGTCTTCAGTTTTTGCCCTAGATTTGATTTGCAGACTTCAAATAGTTGTTCTGGAAACTGTAAGTGACAGAAAACATACCCACCAGGCTGTGGTGGATGTTGTGATTGTTTCCCCAACTTTTCTTTGCCTGACATTATATATCTTCTATGTAATGACAGTAGATTGAACCACTCCAGCAACTAGGTGGGAGAGATCAGATTTGTTTAAACCACAAAACCACAGTGAATGCTTTAGGAAGTCTAGTTCTAAGCCTATCAATCTTGGCTTTCCTCTGGCTATAGCGGTTGTGTAAGAATCAACATTGTACACAACTTGGTTAATAGGAAAGAAAGGTGGAATTTTATGGAGGGAAAAATGCATTTCTGACAGATTTACTAGAAAAGAGGATCATTCTTGCCTTAGAGAAAACAACATAAATCAGATTGCACTAGCCATCTTATTACTATGAAGAAAACAGTCTTTATATGAAGCTGTTATTATGAAAATTAGAGAAATTAAAAGGAAATGGGTTTTGATGATATCATTGGCTATTTAAGTGAAACAAACATAAAGCTCTTTCTATTTTTATATTTATCAGCTACATGAGCCAATAGATTGTATCTATTATTTAAACCATTTGTAGTAATTTTTTGTCTCATCCAAAAATATCCTGATAACCTAGCTTCAGCTTAAAAAAAGAATTCTATCTTCAGCTTTGACTAGAAACAATAACTCAAATGATTACATTAGGATTGTTTTGTCTCTCTTGAGTCTTCTACTTAGTTCAGTTTATTCTCTGGTTTCATGCAGTGGCACCTGGAAACTCTAGCCTCATCCCAGCATGCACTAAATATTGCTATTGAATTTACGAATTCTCAGCCTCAAGTCTCATGAGAAAGACAGGAAATTCTTACACAGAATTGCCGACCAATGCCTCATTATTTCTTGTTTACTTTGACTGCATCTTCTACCTATCACTGAACAATCAGTGTGAACAGGAAAATATGCTGCTCAGATGGTCAGATGTCTACCTCTGAAGCAAAGGATAGACTGAACTACCCTAGCAAAACATGGTAAGTATAAAGAAAGGGGTGGATCTCCGGAAGAAAATCAGATCTGGTAACCAGAAGAAGAATGGATAAATTCTGGGCAGGAACACAAATAAATATTTATGAAAGATACCATCACATAAAATTAAGCTATGTTAAAATAAAAAATAAACTTTAAAGATCGTTAATGTTAACTTAAGCATTGAAAATCAAGGTTGAAATTTAAGTGACTTTTCAAGACATATTCAGCCAATTACAGATCAATTAGGACTAGAACTCTGGACTTTAGTCAACGGAGTTGACTTTAAACATGAGAAGGAAATGATGTATCAGTGAAAGCGAAAGCACTTACGGTTAGGTTTCTTTCAGAGTATCATTCTGGGACATTTTGCTCCTTCATTCTTAAGGGAAAAATAGGTGCTCATATTTAACAAAAGACATTATAATCTAGGGAGGAAATCTCTTCAAATACGTCACAGCATATACTGTAAAGCTCCTTTCTCTATTTCTTTGCATATCTGCTTTCTAATTCATTTAATTGTTAGATTCTTATATGGATTTCTTTTCCTGTATGATATTCATCAGGTATGTCAGAAGTTGCTTTGATCCTGAAAGAACATTTTCATCATTTTCATCATAGGAGGAATTAATTACCAGTCAACAACTTATTTCTGGCTTGCAGAGCATCTGAAATCCTGACTCTCACCTGAAATGTCAAGAAGAGGAAGAAAAATGTGTATGTGGCCTATTCTTTTTCAGGGTTAGAAGTCACTTTTCACTGTATTCCTTTCAATGAATAAATAACTGGTCCTTTAATAACAACAATAACAAAAAAAAAAAGAAGGAAAGACGGTTGTACAATAACCACAGGTTTAATAGCTTAGATTTAGAGAAACAAGGAAAAAAAATGAAATGTATCTGAGTTCAATGGCTTCAATTCAAGGGCCAATGAGACAGATTTTAAAATCATGAAGCTATCCTTTGGCTTCCAGAACCACCGCTTAGTATTTTTCATCCAATACTGTAAGAAAGAATTCTCAGTGTTTTGCAGGCTCCTCACATGTTGGTGTCCCAAAGAGGTTTTGAAGATGTCATAAAGGTTGTGTTAAAACATATTTTTTTTCTTCTAGAATAAGTCAGAGGTTCTATTTAAATTTTTTAATATAAAATGAACATAAATTCTTAGATAGAAATATATGCAGAACAGAGAATGTGTAACATAATGGCACTAGATTGTGTCCCAACAGAGGAGTCAAATAGCTTTGATGTAGGACTTCAGTAGCAGTAATTTTGTGTCACTAATTTTCCATTAATGGAGCTATGCAGAGTGTTGAATTTCAAAAAGAAAGAAAACATCTCTCAAGTTATTGACCTTATATGCTATTCATGTGGAAAATAAAAGGCATGTATCAGTGAAGGTGAATGTGGAGGATAGGAGAGAGAGAAAAGAAATAGAGTATGGTATGATTTTCTGACTGTGTTATTGCGAACGGAAGTCTTTTATTAGCACATACTTTCATTCATTATTTTTCAAATATTTTCTATAAGCCGAATGCAGCATTATTCATTTGATTCTTTTAAGAGTGTTTTTGTAGGACATTAAATACATTCATTGGAAGAAATAATTATAAAAGTATAAGAAAATACCTAAATAATTATGTATGTGTATGTGCAAACATACATACATACATGTAATTTGGCACATTTTTTTAGTTTTTATTTTGAAATAATTTTAGATTTACAGAAATGTTCCATAAAGAGTACAGATAATTCTAGGAATGTATGTCAAAGAAATAATCAGAGGAAATAATCAGGCACATGTGCACTGATTTTATCTATAAGAATGCTCATTTCAGTGTTATTTATGACCAACATTGTGACGATTGAAGTGAATATCATTTGAGAACCAGTTAAATAAGATGTATTAATGTTATTAACATTTATAGCTATTAAAGTAAGAGTATTAAAATTAAATACTTATTTCTATATTATAACTTCAATTTTATCATATACTCTTAGAAACACATATAAAATTTGAAGAAAGTTTATACCAAAACAGTAGTTATTTCTAGGTGGTGACTGTGACATTTTCTGTATAGTATGTTCTCAGGTAGTTGACCTTTGTCATAATGAAAGCAGAATTTGAGCAGTGAATAACAACTAAATACCAAGTAGGAACTGTTGGATCCTGATCTTGTTTTTGATGGTATTGTCTCAACTAAATTTAGATTTATATGTTAGCAGAAAATATGACAGTTTTATAATATTTTCAGTGACAGAAAAGTGCTCACTGAATAGAAATCTCATTCATTTTCTTGCTTATGCCTTGAATTCCACAGATGAAGATGGGTTTAAATGCTTACATACCACAAAGAAGTAAGTAACTCAATGAATTGAATTCACTTTGCATGTTAATTCTGATAATACAGTCCTTTAAAAGGGAAAGTTTGAAGAAGGCAGAGAGAATGTGGATAATGATAAACATGGCTTAAAGAGAAAAAAAAAAATGACAAGGAGGGAATTTGTTGGAGACCAAAACAGCCGTCGCTGATTTCTGATTTTACAGCTTTCCTGAGGATTGACTTACAAGCAGTCATCCAAAAGTCCATGTTTTGTAATTTTTATATGTCTATTTTCTCTTTTATTCCAAAATACAAACATTTTGAATTGATTTTATTTCTCCTTGAGGGTAGCGGTTCTGTTTTCTATACCATTACAATACTTGTTTCCGGCATCTGTGCAAATAATTTACATCTAAGAATACTTATTGAGTCAATGTACCTCCTTATGAACAACAATAGAAAAGGCTTTGGAATCAGATAGATATGGTTGGTATATTGGTTTTGCCACTTACTACTTTGTGTCCCTTCCTTCCTTCCTTCTCTCCTTCCTTGCTTCCTTCCTTTCTTCTCTCTAGACATATTTACTTAGCAGAACAGCAACGATATGTGAATCTCTGTACTAAGTGTTGAGGAAGCAAGTTAAAAAACCTCATAGCCTGAATATTTATCAATGACAAAATGAAAATAAAATACTTCTCATCTTATAGGGTGATTGAGAATATTCAATGTAATGAGAAATGATGGATTTCAGGACTCTTGCATTGTTTTCAGTTTCTTAACTCAGTAAATAATAAATTATAGTTAATAGTATTATAGCAATGTATAATAATATATCCTTTTTGCATTCACTTTTTCAATATTCATACTGCTGATATTAATTGAACCCTTATTGTAGTCCAGGCACCATTCTGCAGATTATGAATCCAAAGATGACTAAGATAGAGTCCTCCTTGCCCACTGGAGTCTCACATCACACTGAAAAATGTATCATATAAGCGCAAAGTTATCTGTATACATTCTTTGTCTGGTCGAGTTATATGAACCCCAAAATATTACATTTTTCCAAAGTGCAGTGAAAAATCCTTAAAGCTAAGTTAGTCTCAGTCACTCACTGAGATTGTAAGATTACCGAGTAATTCACTACTTCACTGACCTTAGTGTGACAGAGTGAAGATCACATGAGTGAAGGAAATGAGATTTTTTTTTATCGAGACTCCAACTTTTTAAGGGAGGATATTGTGCAATCTTGCTCTCAGTTGACTCAGCTAGGCCACTGGCCAAACACCATATGGATTAGTGCTGGGGTCTGTATCTCAGGGTCTAAAACAGATGTGAGAGCCTTTCCTCAAGGCTTCTAGGATAGGAAGAGCCAGAGGTAAGTAGACATAGATTCCTGAAAGAGCCAGGGAAGAAAAGATATTCAGGGGATAGGAAGATGAACAAAATACAGGAATAAAATCAAGCTTTACATTGAATAAAATCAGAATGAACTAGATAGAATATTAGAAACAATTCTGGGTAGATGCTTTTTTTTTTTTACTAGCCATCAATCGCATAATTCGTGCATGGGGCTTTCTAGCACTGAGGCAAACTCTTGATTCCTGTAGAGTCTTGACTTCCTTGGAGTCAGAGAACAAAGAGAGTTTGGATTTGGATTGAAGAAAGTCTGCCTCAAATCACCAGATGGGAATTCATGGAAACAACTTGTAGACAAGTCCTGCTAAATGTCAAAAATTCCTACTGTCTGCAGTTAGGATGCATCAGCTACCATTGCAGTATGAACCCAAATGACTGGAGATTAATTCCAAGACCCAAGTTGAAGAAGCAGTCTGGTGGCAGAAGACAAAGAGCTAAGGCCACATTACACAACCATTCTTGATGTTCTGCTAACTGGTGTATTTGGCACTTCTTCTTGCATTACATTGGCCAAAGAAAGTCATATGGAGAAAAGGTATACCCTTCCCACAAGAAGGCACTTCAAGTCATGTATAATGTATAGTGAAGTATTATCCTCCTATAGTTGAGAAAATGAATAATTGGGAGTAAAAATACAATCTAAACCATTAAAAATAATTTTTAAATTCTTTGCTTTTTAATAATCTTAGATTGAGGCAAGTATATCTACATGCACAATACAAAATTACAAAGCTGTTATAGAAACAGTTTAATATATTTTTCTACATAAAAACAAATAGCCAAAAACCAAACCAAACCAAAGCAAGTAGCCCTGATGGGAGGGAGAGATGAAGATAGATTGCTTAAGGATTATGATATTTCCTTTTGGAGTGATAAAAATGTTTTGGAACCAGATGGAGGTGGTGGTTGACAACTTAATGAATGTACTAAATACTACTGAATTAGAAACTTTAAAATGTTGAAAACATATAAGCTAGATAGACTATAAATCTTTGAATTAAAGTTTTCTAAGAATTAACATGTTATTAGTTTTCCTCCATTCTCTAATGGAAAATGCAGCCAAAAGCTAACATGTGATTTTCATTTTGCTAAGGTCACCTCTCTTTTACAGATGTATAAAATTGCAATTACCTCTCTTACCTGCTTGATCTTCTATCAGGCACTTCAGAGGCTACTGTTTATTCCTCAATCAGACAAAGTGGCAGATCTGTGTTCATTCACTAAGACTGCACTCTTGGATATGTGTATCGTTAAGACAGCTGAGTGAGCTTCACAAAATTTATTGGTAAGATTCTAGGTACTTCTAATATACGTTAAAATGCATTGTGGTATGCATTATAGTGTCCTTGCATTTAAAGAATTGCCTCAAGTAAGATGCAAACTATGTAATGGAGAAATCGGTCAGTGTCCTGGGTCTTTGGAAAGTAGACTATCATTACTGCCTGAGCAGTGAGTGAGCTGGGTTTACTTTTATTTTCACATATCCTTTCAAGCGGTCCCCATTTGTAGCTAATGTTATAAAGCCAGTGTCTCAGACATCTTTGTTTTTATTGTGGCAATATATCTATGCTCTCTTTATCTTAAGTAATCCAGTACGCCTGAGAGATGATGCTGGGACTCGAAAAGAAAAAAATCTGATAAGATAAGTGCTTACAGTGACATTTATATAATTGCCCTAGTCAGAACTCATTTCCAGCTGCCTATGCAGGAGCTTACTTCAGTGTCGTAGCTAGGAAACAGAGAAAACAAATAGCTGTTTCTCCTTAGCTCCAAACTTCTGAACTATTCATGTGTAATAGAAAACATTTAATCCAGGAATCTGTACCGGAAGTCACATGTAAGTTTATTCTCTGACTCCAAGGAAGTCAAGACTCTACAGGAATCAAGAGTTTGCCTCAGTGCTAGAAAGCCCCATGCACGAATTATGCGATTGATGGCTAGTTAAAAAAAAAAAAAAGCATCTACCCAGAATTGTTTCTAATATTCTATCTAGTTCATTCTGATTTTATTCAATGTAAAAATAAATGTATACTGCAACAATATACACCTTTAACACATCACTGGTTTCGGGGATACCTGCACAATGCCAGACCAACGGGCTAATCTGGTCTAAAAATTGATAAAGATTGAGGGGGAAAATACAAAACAATTGATTATGGGTTGTTGAATGAATATATGGCTGAGTAAGAAATACTGTTGTAAATTCAGAGTTTTCAGGACAATTTGTTACCACAGCACGACTTAACAAAAGCTAATTAATATGTAATTTCAGAATAAAAATAAATGTATACTGCAACAATATACACCTTTAACACATCACTTTTACCAAACTCAGCCATATATTCATTCAACAACCCATAATCAATTGTTTTGTATTCTCCCCCTCAATTTTATCAATTTTTAGGCCAGATTAGCCCGTTGGTCTGGCATTGTGCAGGTATCCCCGAAACCAGTTCAAGTGAATTCAACAGATAAGAAACAAAGGATTCAAAATTAGGTAGAGAATCTAGAAACCCGTTTCCCACTGGCAACTCGATTAAGATGTGCAAATTGGGTTAGACAGATCATAGTGGCTTTCCAAGCCACAAGGGGAAATGTTTCTGCCCATTACAGATCACTGTATAACGTGACTGATTATTCCTCTTTGGCCAGCCTGGTGTCTGCACTCTTCTCTGAGCATCACCGCTATACCTTTATTTCTATGCCTTGCTCCTCTGGAACTGAATCAAGCAGCAAGTGAGGACCTGATATGTGCTTACACTCAGAGCAAAAAGAGGAAACTAAAGCTGAGAGAAAAAATAGTGACATATGTCTATTAAGAGGTATAGACAGCATCCTAGGATTTTAGTTTACATCTTCAAATTTGGAGTTTAAGATGCTTTCTGCTATACCATGTTGCACATATGGTTGCATTCTATAACTTTCTTTTTATTTTCAAAAGCAGGAGAGTTCTCGAGTTTGTTCTCAGTCCCTGAATTGCCCAACAAAAAATATGTATTGAAAAGAGAACTTCCAGATTTGCTATACATCACTTGTGAAAAATCGTTCAAAAAATAATTCCTCAACTCATCTAGTCTCATTAATTTTCTCCTTTGAGAGATGAAAAAAAGGATCTTTCTAGCAAAAGTCAAATTTGAGCATGACAGCCAGTTGAGCTCAGAGGTCAAAGGATGAATTTGGACCATTGCAGTGCATTCCCACCCATTCAATCTTTTGTCATGCTTGCACAGCAGGTAGGACTTGAAAGAGAATCTGCCCTTGTCTAGAATTATTTTTTTTAATGACTGAAAATAGTCAGATCTAAACTTGAGAGCAGCCACAGTCAATGTCACTTCCCAATGCTAAAATAAACTTCGTCTAATACCTAGGGTTGGCAAAATATTTCAAATATAATTTTCATGGAGTTGTGTGTTTATACTTGAGGATGCTGTAAAAGAGTAGAAAGAGAAGAGAAATTTTCAAGGACAAGCCTCAGAAAAGATTGAGCATTTCCACAAATGCTTAAAAGGAAACACAGACAGATAAGCCCAAAGCTAATGTCACCACACACCAATATCCCCGTCAAGCTTTAAGGTCCCAGTAACTTTACTAGCACAATTTCAATTTTAGCTCCCATGCTCTTGTTCTTACTCGGGTTTAGTAAAAAGTAAAAAGCAAGGGTCAAAAGTAGAAATAAGCATTTGAAATAAAAATCAAAAGCAGAAACCTCTGGTTGTCTCTTGTCTTAACTTTACTTTTAAAAAATCTCTGTCTCTTTGTACACAGTGCACCTATCTTTAGAAAAAAAAAAAAAACTGCTTTGAGCATTCAGAAAAGAAGATGATGTCAAATGACTGCACATTTTTCTAAGCACCAGACTTCAAAGTCAGAGTAATGCTTTCTGGAGGGGCTGTGAAGCACTGATGTTTTGTAAGCATAGGGAAGTTCGCACCATCTTGAAACACACACAGTTTTTTGATTTATCTAATAATTACAATATTTAAATTCAAAGACATGATCAAATTTACTTTTGAAATTTTGACCTTCTATTTCTGTGCAAGCCATACCTTCTTCTTCTCTTTAGATCAGTCAGGTGTTCTCCTGCACTAAAAGCTTTTCAACTGCTTTCGAAACGGTTCTTTACTAAGTCTTCAAAAGACTTAATCTTAGTTTATATGTCCACTAGTTCCTTTCTTCACAGGGCCTAGGGCCTGGCCACTCTGCTGAAGGATATGTCATCACCTAGGACTCGAGTCACTAAAACCACAACCATCTTTGCAAAAGGACTATGCGAAGTCTCAGAATCTTGGTGAGTGAGACAAATAAAAATAGGTTTGCCAATGACAGCAGACAGTTTTCAGTGTCAATGTACTAGAAAAACAGTTAATGATCTCAACAATTTTTATACAGTGAGGGAGTGACCTGGGGATGGCATTTTTATCAACAGTCACAAATGCTTGAAGGATATAAGAATATTCTTTAGAGATTACATTAAGGGAAACCTAAATGGAATTGTAGCATACTGAGATATTTTCTTAAGGAGAAAATCTGACATTTATTTTTTATGCTATGAAGTGTGTTTATTCCTATTAAAATTATAAATATTTAATTTAAGCAAATAGTCTTACTTTAATTAGAATCTCTTGATATTTAGTAACATTTCTATATTAAACAATGATGAAAGCATACTGGTAACAAGCATAATTATAAAGATTATGTAGTAGCTGTGATAAACATTCTAACTTCTTGAAAAGGGAGTATTGATTTAAAATAATAAAGACCCAAAGGCAGACAAAATAGAATTAGCCTGGGATGATGGTAATGATCCAGGTGTTGAACTGAGAGGGATCAAGTCCAGCTTTGCCACCTATGAATGTGCCACTCTGGCCAGTAACTTTACATTTCAATCCTCAGTTTTCTCATGTATAAAATTTAGATAATCATTGATGTATAAGAGTAATTTTCTAAAGCAAAAAGCATTTTGCATAGTATCAGTTACATAATAAGTATACAATAAATACTCACTATTACTATTTCTTAAAAATAATTACTGAAACTCCCACTATCTTCTAATCAATTCAGAATCATTAATTATGAAGAAGGAGGAAAGAAAGCAGGATTCTATTGAATTGCATGTTGTCTTCATAATGAATGTTTATCTGTTGTTTTTTGTTTTATACATATCTATTTTTGTCATTACCTTCTCCACTATTCTGTTTACCAAAATACCAGGTTTCAGGGACCCTCTCTAAGCCTTACCTTGTCCTGGATGAGCTCAGATTAAAGCATTTACCCATATGTAAACATCAGTAGTATTTACTGTTTTGTTCTCTACCATCTGCTGTGTGATATTTATCTGTTGTATACTATTCTTAGTAGTCTCTCGGTATTTCATTTTTCTGGGAAAAAAAAGCATATATGCTATGTTTCTTGAATTTAGAGGCCATAGACTGAGCTTAATGTGCTATGTATAATTTATATATATGATGTATGATAATATATGATGCATATATTATATTTTACATATGATTTCAAACTTAACTTTTTATTTTTATTTAAAAATATATTAAAAATTATGTGTTGATGCTGCCCTAAATCACACATACAGAGATGAAATAGTGAACCAAAACTGTATCTGACTTGCTCAAATATGTTGATTATATTTATATTATGCATAAATATTAGTAATATTTTTCCTTAGCATAATAAAACATCAAGGGCAAAAAGTAAATCTTATTATGTGTATTTTTTCCTAAGTGCCAGTAGTATAATAGTTACACAATAAACTCTGTTGAAAAAATGATGCATGTTTTTGATTAATAATAATATTTCAAAAGTACAAAGTTTGAAATATTTTACTATTCATAGACAGTCACTGGCAGAGCTTTCAAAGGAAGTGCCACAGAAAGAAGTAAACACAAACATACACAAAAAATGGATTACAAATGTATAAGAAGTAGTATAAAGTTTTTTGGTGCAAAAAGCAGAGAGTGATTGGAAGTAACAGAAACAGAAAAATAACTTATTTGAAAGCAGCAGATATATCATAAAATATTTGGAAAAACTGAATATTGAGTTCTTAAAATATAGGCAGGAAATCATGATAAATGAGAAAGAGAAACTACACCTAGTGCCAACAGTAAGAAGAGTTTGGATAGAACCTGCTCCTGATGCCATCAATACAAGGGCTGTGGACACCACCTAATGTAAATCAAGTTTAAACTTCTTAAACTTCTTTATCACTCAGATAAGTTTTCAAAATCATTGGTAAAATCAGATTTGTATGCCTCTGTTCAAGCTCCCAGAATTTATGGACAGGAAAGATCTGTCATTATTGATTTTCATGATGCATATGATGATTAGTTTCAAATTAAGACTGGAATTACAGTTAAGGGATGCAGAAAGAATGACAAATACACTCTATAATTTATTCTTTTCCACTCCTCCAAAACATAGGTATACTTTTATTCCCATTGTGAGACTTAAGAGAAAAAAATTCACTATCACATAATGAATCTGTCCTATCTTTACATACAATTGAAAGCACATTTATCCCATCTCCAAAGAGACAAAACCCAAAATCTAATCAGATTATTTGTACAACTCAGTGCCTAGAAGCTCTGGACTAGATGTTCATTTCTCTTTTGGTTTTATGATGCTATCTCAGAGTTTTGTAACCTCTTGGCTGGCTAAATTGTAGGGATAATCACCATCAATACACCTGAGATATGACTGTGGAAAACAAGGGGAAAAATAACTAAAATAACATGAAAGTAGATAGCAACTACAGTTATTTTTGCAACTGGTCTTGAGGCTATTTTTATGACTTGATCCTCCACATGCTTTTCTATGTATATGGCCCCTGCGTTTCAGCTAGCATCTCGCTTGGTTGGGGTCTTTTTCCTGGTGAATGATTCAGAACTTAATTGCTGCGAGTTGTAAATCCTCAACAGTCTTGACTGTTTTAGGGAAGTGTGGCACAAGAAGGCTCTCCGAAGATCACTTTAGTTCACGTCTTACTTCTCTCTCCTCTCATTGTACATTAATAATAATTTATTTATTTGATGGTCACAGTCAATCACCTCAGTCCAAGGTAATCTCCTTTTCTACCTGTTCATGTTGTCTATGAAGGATCCTAAAATGGTCAGAAGGTAGATTGAACTTCCAATTCTGTAGAATCTTTGGAAGTCCTCTGGTGGAACTGTTTTCCTTTAGATAATGAAAAATAAAGGAAGAGTGAGACATAAAAGCTGCCTAATGGGAAAGAGAAGCCCTATGAATCACAGGAGTACATCAATCTATATCACATAACTACCTTTGAATCTATATTTGTTGGCTTTTTCTGAGAGATGTACATTTAATATTTTGGTATACATATTCTTTGCTGTTGCCTCTGTACCTCCTACTCACTGTGTTTCTCTCTCTCTCTCTCTCTCTCTCTCTCTCTTATCTGGCTCCTTATGAAAACAGTGAATATGAGTGTGATGGGACAGGGAGAAAGAAGTTGTGGAATTAAAAGTATGGAATGAGAGATTATAGGTTTATAGAAGGGGTCACTAAGCAGTAAACTGAGTAGCTATGCATAATCAGTTACTGAAGCAGGACAGCAATGCAGGATCTTGTGGAGAGGGCTATGGAAAGCCATGTGTCTGCATAGCTACTGCCTCTGTGGGTTCACAAGCAAGTATCTGATGTTGGAGGAGCTGCACAAATGCAGAGGAGAATGAGACAAACCTGGAAACTGCCAAGAAACTGGTCTCTGTTCATCACTGCATATGACCTTGAAAAGAATTTTTCAGAGAGGAATGACTATTATTTCACTTCTGCTTTCCAAATTTGCTTAAGTTCCTTTTTTGTCAAACACTAACAAACTGGAACCATATAATTCTCAGCTTAGTCAAGTTGACAAAACACAGTCTACAACATTGTTTGTGTGTGCATTTGTGTGTGTATGTGTCTGTATATATTGCAAAATTCAATCAGTAAAGTAATGATAACTTTGTATACATGTTTATTTTAATACTTAAATTATGAGCATTTACACGCACTCTTACATTCTTCATGATTATACTGAAAATAATCCTCCCCCGAAAAAAACAGCACACACATATTGGAACAGAGAAGTGGAAGTAGCCTTTTAATTGTACCCTGATGGATGGGGGGAAAAGATGTAAAACAGAAGGTGGCATCAGGAAGAGGAAATAACAAAAACAAAGGATAAGGAGACTACATAATGTGTTTAGAGAATAGCTAGTAGCTGGCAGTGGACAAAATACAAGGTAAATATAATGTTTAGAAACATAATAGAAAAATAGATTCAGCTAGATTGAAGGTGACCTTAAACTTCATGTCAGAGAGTTTAAACCTAATGCTATGGACAATAGGGAACCAATTAGTATTTTTAAGCTTGGAAGTAGTGGTTGGGTATGTTTTTCAGATAAATCACTCATGAAGCAATGCAGAAAATGTAGATTAGAGAGGTCAAAGGAATAGAGCAGAGAGAGCTGTTAAGAGATAATTGGAAGAATTCTGGAGAGACATGATTCAGAATTACCTAAGGCAGGGGCTGTGAGAAATGAGATGAAAGAAAAAATTGGATATTCACAATGGTGGCCAAATCCAATGGCTTGATGACTAAATATGGAGACTGGGACATAAAAATGTGTTAAAGATGATTCTGAGAATTCTGTCTTGGATAGATGTATGGAGAGTAAAGCTAATTTAAATTCACATTAGAGGCAGTTTGGGCTTGAAATAGAGCATTACACATTATAACTAGAATTGATACAGTGATTTTTCAAGAGAGTTTTTATAGAACCAATTATCAGTGGCTTAAAGCAGAAGTTTCCAGACATAGTGGACAATCTAAATTATACAATGGGGAGTTGTGGGGAGAGATGAAGGGATTGAGGGAATACAGAGGAGTGGTGAATGACTTTAAAACGCACCACAAAGCAGGTTTTATTCCAGACCTTCCAAAAAGATTCTTAAGAGATAGGACCTCAAAATTTGTATTTTTAAGGTCCCTAGTGATTCTGGTAGCCTGTTAAAATAATAAATTTGGATGTTGACTCGCACATCTTCAAGATATCAATCAATATAAACAGCAATAAGCAGTGGTCCTGCTTATAAAGAACCAAGAGGTTTCCTACTGAGAAAATAACCAAAGGGAAATCTAAAGTGCAGCAGAATATAAACAATAAACAAAACCAAGCCTAGATTAAATAGTAGCAGTAGCAAACCTTCCGTTGTGCAAATTTGCAAACTTGCCTTTATATTTTTTGAACATAGAAAATAAGATTTGTGAGAGAAGAATTTTTTTTCCACTATTGTATCCCCAGCACCAAAAGAAAGACTGACATAAAATTAGTGCTCAATAAATATTTGCAGGTGAATTCAGTCATTTATCCAACTCATATTATCAACCTTTATGTATTCTTTTCATACTTTGTGCTAGGTGTCATGACTACAAAGACTAATAAAGTATTGTTTCCATCTAAAAGGAGCTCACAGTTTAAGAAGAGAAGACAGGTTCACAAGTGAATGAATAAGATCAAGGAAGTGTTATAAATATGTGGATTGGAGATGGGGCAGTGAAACCTTGAAAGGTCAACCAGAAGTACAAAAGCCTAGTTATGATCAATCATCTGAAACCACAAAATGATGTTAAGCAGAAATGTACAAGCACACAAAATTAAAATATTATATAATTAACATCAAGAGTGCATACTCGAGCTAAAACATTTTTATATATTATAAGACTCCATTATATGATTTTTGTTAATGTGAATGTGCTCAGTTGTTGATTAAAAAAAACCCGGGAGGTCCTCAAAACTGTTCTATTAGTACGCACATGCGCATTGTGTACTCGCTTTAGTACGCACTGAGGGAAAAAAATCCCTGGCTCTTAGCAACTCTTGGGAAATAAGATATGCCATGATTCTAATTTTCTACCATTATTATTTGTTTTCATGTCAAATAAAATTTATTCTGTCAAAATCTTTGAAATAGTGTTTTGTTCCGAGACAAGATGCCACATAGTGGAAGGTAGATAACAATAGAGAAGCACAGAGGACAGAGTTATCCCTTCTACTAGGGAGATCCACGGCTCTTCCTTCATTTCTTTTACAACTTATCAGCCTCCTTTTATTTTCTGGAGAAGACACTAGTTAAGCAGAATCTTAGAATATAATTAGAAACAGGGCAGGCAGATGGGACTGGGAATGAAAAAATATATATTATATGAAGAAGAAGCAGCTCACCATAGACATTTGCAGATTATGTTGTTTTCCAGAAATAGGAGGGTAGGCTGCAGGAACAGGAAGTCTAGAGGCATGAATTGGGGTCCAACTCATGCGTTGCTCACAACTATCTCTCCAAAGTCTAGTGCAGTGCCTAAACAGAGTACATGCCCACTTTATTAAACATAAATAAATAAGTCGAGCTATTGAAGAAATAATTTGGAATTTATTCAAAAAGAAATGGGAAGCCACTTAATTTAAAGAAAGTGAATAACATAAGAAAGATTTTATTTATAAAGGTCAACTATTCAGTACTGTGGTCCTTTGTGCCATTAATAGTAAGAAGACCAATTAGGTGATCATTGCAATGGTCCAAACAAGAGTAAATTAGTGCCTCAAAAAAAGAATAACAGCTGAAATAGTGAAGGGCCTAAGGAAATCTATTTTTAGGTCTAGGACAATGAGTGGATATAAAGTGTAATGGTTAAGGATGGCTACTGGGAAGACGTAGAATTCACCAAGATAGGAAACAGAGAAAAACAGGAGATTTGTGGAAAGATCATGAGCACAGTTTTGGACATAGTCCTGTTCAAGAAGTCTGTGAAACATTCATGTAAGAATATACGAAAAAAGATAAAGATTTGGAGCTCAGGAGAGACATTTGACCTGGAGACACAGTTCTGAGAGTGATTAACATGTATAAAGCAGTCATTAACATATATGTGGTAGTCATTTATCCATATTCTTCAAGAAAAATACTGAGTAAGGAAAGAGAAAAACTAGTAAAATATTAACATTTCAGGCTAGTAGAGAAGAAAGAGACTTCAAAAGAAGTTTAGAATCTCAGAGTATAACAATAATCTCAAAAAGGAAAAGTAAATATTAGGAAAGCAGCAGTTTATAATCCAGGTCAAGCAAATACCAAATTTTACTTCCCTGCGGCTGGAGAACAGCCAGTATTTTTAACAACGGAACAGTTTGATTAAATGAATTAAACTATTTGTCTGGTTTATGCCATAAATTAATATAATTATGTAACAAGTTAACGGTTAAGTGAATTTATGTGTCTTTTTTCTTACACTTGTTTTGCCTTCGCAAATAATCCTTTTTATTGTTTTCCTAAGTTTCTGAGTTAAAAAACTCCTTGAGATACTTTACATGAGAAGTGCCTAAAATTTCAGATAGAAACACTGACTGAAGTTTACAAAAGAAGTAACTGCTTAAGGACTATTGTGCACCTGAGTATTAGTCAGAATTATTTGGATAGATAACATTTCTATATCCAAGACAAAGGGGAACACAAGTTCTACAAACAGGGCCTTACATACAATAGTTGCCTGCAAATATCATAGTACGTACACCATTGTACAAGCACAGAATCTCAGTCTTTGAGATGTTAAGTTGTACAAAAAGAATAAAAATAAGAACCTTGACATTAATTATAAGCAGAACTGTAAGATCAGACAATTTAGACCCTCCTGACCCCATTGGCCTTTAAGAAAGATGACTATTAATGGATATATCTGCATAACAGCTTTTCTATGTTACTTTCACTTAGAGCTAATTGACTGTAGAGTGAGAAAGATTAAAAATGAATGCTTATGGTCTGGAGTGCCAAGGATTCTGACGGTACCTCTATAAGATATTGAATTTCTCAGGAAAAGCTTATAGTAGTAAGTTACCTACTAATATCTTTTACTAGTCACCACATTTATGTAATTCAAATTATTAAAGTGGGATGGAAAACCAATGAGACTTTATTGTAAGTTGAAAATTACTTATAAAAATCTTTATGAAGTCCTCTCACTCTGATTCAAGTGTGGAGAAGAACATTATGTATCTTCCAAGATATACAGTTTTCCATGTGCCAAACAAATTTCCTCAGTGTTTACTAGCCAAAAGCCTTACAGCCTATAATCTTTAAAGAGTAACAAGTTCTTAGAGGTAATAACTAGTGGCATAATGCATTTTGGTGCTTTTAATAAATAATGTGGAAATTAGCTAGGAAATATTAAATAACTTGACTGGAGACACTTAGTTCATTGAGAGAATATATTAGACTAGAATTTAAAACTCCAATATACATAAATAATTCTTGTCTATTTGTATGTTTATTTGTTTTAAATAATTTATGCTGCTGTTGACAATCAATTCAGGAAATCAAAGACACCAGAGGAAACTTTATTCTCATGAATTAATTTTATTGTGCCATGAGCAATGTGATTGAAGATTGACCTTTCAAAGCCAAGTTAAAAGTTTTCTAATACAAACTCAGACTGATAAAACTAAGTTAAAAAAGAGACACAATTGGTTGCACACACACTAATACATCATTGGGCTCCCACTAATCTTTTAATCTATTTCATTCAGAAACCTTAAATTAGATGTAGAAGGAACTCATGCTATTAACCACAACAGTGGAACAACCCATTAGCAATGAACCATGAAGTTACATCTCTTTCTCCTCTGCGAAAAAGAGTGATCAAGTGGTTTGATTGACAGGAACATCTTAGGTGTTTTCTTGTTGCACAAAGAAGCTAAGTTTAATTTGCACTGCTTTATGAAAAATCACATTAAAAATATGTGAAAATAAAAATGCATCCTATAGATGATTCTCCTTCATGATATGTTCCAGGATTAGGATGAATGATTATCTTGAGTGTTTTTAAATGACATAGAGTGGAAGTGGAGAAATCCTTCACCTATTTCAAGCCATTTACTGATCAGTCATGGTTTATAACTTTTCACTCTTTACATATAACAATATTTGTTTATATCATAAATTTATATAATTATACACACTGTGTGTGTGTGTGTGTGTGTGTGTACTTGTTCTTCTCTCTCAGTAACACTGTTGGAGTCTCTGAATTGTTTTAGATATCAACTCAAATATCATCCTATCTGTGACTAATATAGTAATCCCAAAGATTAATTATTATACAATTTTATTTTATTAACTGCACTAAATATTTTTAAAGAAAACCTTATATATTTATTTGCTTTTTTTAATTTAATCATTCTGCGTGATTAAAATGGAAACTCTACCAGTCCAGCAGCCTTGCTTATCTTATCCACTTCTGAATTCCCTTTGTATTACTGAAGCCAGACTTCGAAACAAAACATTCTTTTTAAAATCAATTAAAAATCACTTGACAGATGAGAAAGCAGAAGCTCAGAAAATAAACAGGAACACATTAACAAGTGTTGGCTTCAGCGAAATCAAGAAAAAGGTTAAGCACCTTGCTTTCACTGAAATATTCAGTCATCACATCACTTGGCACAAAACTTAATGGTTAGTTAATAAAGGTGGACACTATCTCTGTCCCCTTTTCCGATTCTATACATAGATTCAACTAAAAGTGTATTCTTTAAATATCAACCTATTATCTATTTGTCCCTAATCCTTACTTATATCCAATTTAGAAAAAAAGAAATTCTTAGATAAATAATAGTAATAATTCCCAAAGCACATTTTTAAAGTTAAGAATGACATATTAAGCTCTTCAGAGAAAATAATTTAGACACTTGAAAGCAGCTTGTTGGAATGAAAAGAACCTGGGGTTTGGTAGTAATTCTGGTTTCCATTCAAGGATCTATAGAGCTGCAAACAGAGTATCACTTCTCCCCATGGGGTGGGGAAGAACTGGACAAATGCAAAACTATGAAGTTTCAGGTTTAAAAATGTTCTCGAACTTGAGTTTAAGTTATTGGCAACTAATAGGTCCAAAATCTAAGGAGAGGCAGGCAGCAAAATGTAGACACGTGGCTTATATGGAGTAGAAAAACAAGAGGCTGATAACACGAGTTTATCTAGAGAGGATGGAGAATTTGGCAGAACAGGGTTCCCGATCCCCAGGCTGCAGACCAGTACTAGTCCAGGGCCTCTTTGGAGCCAGCCCACATAGCAGGATGTGAGCAGCAGGCTAGCTCTCAAAGCTTCATTTGTATTTCCAGCTGCTCCTCAGCACTAGCATTACCACCTCAGCTCCACCTCAGATCATCAGGCATTAGATTCTCATGGTCTCTCATGACAAAAAGGTTGGGGACCACTGTTAATGGTTATTGAGTACTGGCAAGAGAGTGTGAGCCCCTGGAGCCATAGAACTTAGGGAATATGAGCCTTTTTCAGACTCTTTCTCCACAAACTCCACTGAATACAGAAAATATTGAAGACATTTTTAAGTAAATGTGCCCTGCAGTACAGTCCCGGAAGAGGAAAAGAGCAGCCTTTGCAGAAGGGGCACAGATGGCAGGCAGACACTTCTCTTCTATCTCTTTTGAGGAGCAAAAGCTTTCATCTGTGGGGGGACAAGCAACCAACACAATCCTCGTAAAGGTACTGGTGAAAATTCACTGCAACTAGGAAGAAGGAAAAAAGGAGAAAAGAATAGGCCCCCTGCGAGAGGGGGAAAAATATGTTTGAGCCTAGAAGAATCACTGGAAGAAGGACAGGAGAACTGAGCAGCCACTCCCCTGAGACCCATGGTACAGTGCCCACCTAATGGCCACACATCTTCAGGCTAACAAGGGTTAATTAATGAATAACCATGGAATACTGCTGAGAAAGGAAAAGAAAAGGGACAAGACCATGAAAAGAGACTCATTAGAGGTACAGAATCTAGAGCTGAGGGTGGAACAGATGTTAAGCGGGGAGGGAACCTCTCTAGTAAATTAGCCATCAATCTAAATACTATGTATTATTAGAAAAATTTGAAGCTCCTGGTAGACTGAAAATAAGAATAGCAACAATAAATGTCAAACACAGCATACCTCCTAACTAATTCAACAGATTACATTTAAGGCCCAGAAGAAGGTAGAGCATACCCATTTCTAGAGGAAAAAATGTTTACTTCAATCTCTGCAGTTTTGTACAAGATGTTTGGCTTTCATCATAAAAAAAAAGTATATATATATATATATATATATATATATATATATATATTTAAAACCTCACAAATAACCCCCCCTCCAAAAAAAAAAAACAACAACAAAAGTAATTGCAAGAAAGATTTAGCTATATTATAGATTTTGGAAGTTTCTAACACAGAATTTAAATTAACTATAAAAAAATGCATTAAAGTCTCTAGTGGAAAATGTGGAATTCTGTAAGATCAAGTATGTTAATTTCAGCAGAAAGATGGAAACTAAAAGAAAAAATCAAATGAAAATGCTAGACGTTAAAACCAGTGTTATGAATGAAGAATGCTTTTGGTGGGTTCATCAGTAAACTCAATACAAATGATAAACCAATAGAAATCACCCAAACTGAAACACCAAGAAAAGAAGAGAAAAGGGTGGGATGAAAAGAGTAACCAAAACCTGATAGACAATAAAAAATAGTCTAATATATGCATAATTGGAACCTGAGAAGAAAAGAAGAAATATTTGAATAAATAATGGCCAAGAATTTTCCAAAATTGTATAATTATATTTTTGTGACTTTCTAGAAAAGGTAAAATCATAGAGAAAGAAAAAGGATATGTTATTGCTAGGAATTTGAGTACAGATGGGAGTAGGAATTGACTACTAAAGGGTAGCATGAAGGAATTTTAGTGGCAATAAAACCATGCCATAAATAACTATAGTAGTTGATATATCACTCTAGGCACCTGTCAGAACCCAGAGGACTCAGTACCACAAAGTAAATTTTTACCACTAAAATGTGGAGGAGATTTGAGATGGAATGCAGACAGTGACAAATGAACCTAATAGTATCACGAATCAATCATATAACCACACTGAAAAGAATGGGGAGAAAAGAGCTAATCTAAGTAAGTTCAGAAAGCAATATTTTGGCTGACTACAATCAAAGGGCACTGTACATAAACATTATATTCTGTTAGGTAAATATGTTTGTCAAAGAAGTAAGAGTTACTAAGTCTACAACTATATATTTACTAGGACTGAAGAAAAAAATTAATGTATGAAAACCAAATTTTCATTGTTGAAGAAAGAATCTACATATAAAAAAAGGAAAAGGCTGGAATAAAACCTGTGGCTACAGATATAGATATAAATATGGACATAAATTACAAATATAGATTAGAGTCAGTGTTATATCAGTATGAACTCAAGATTTAGATGAATAGGTAGATGATAGATGATAGATAGATGATAGATAATAGATAGATAGATAGATAGATCGATTGATCGATAGGAGAGAGAGAGAGAGAGAGAGAGAGAGAGAGAAGTAGATGTATGTGCTCGGTTAATGTATGCACATACATTTCCTAGCTCTGTCCTCCAAGGAGACCTAGAAACACTGTCTGCTGAAAGGAACAAGCAATGAGCACACCCAGTGCTCAAATCCTAGTTTCCAAAAGTTATTTTCCAATCAAAGTTACAGAGTTCCTCGGAGAAGTGACTGATTCCAAGTCTTGGTTAAAGAAACTACAAGTTGAGTCAGGGCATTTTCTGTTGGCAGAAAGTAAGGAAGTGTTCAAAAAACAATAGAAGGATAGGTCATAAGGGCACAGGAACCAATCTGAAAGAGTTCTCAATGTCCAAAGCTGCAAAAATTTGAGAAGCAATTTAAGTAACAAGAGTATTTGGTTTTACTTTCCTTCTAAGTAAAATAAATATTGTTTCGTCCACACGGATAAAAATAAATAACTGAATATAAAAATAAATGCAAGAGAAGGGATAATGCTTCCTTGAAAAATAATTTTAATTACTAAATATACAAGGAATAAGGGAAATAACACATCACTATTAGAACTGCTCCATTATCTCCCAGATAGATGAGTGCTAAAATTAATAAAAGAAAAATTTAGGAAGAAACAAGATATTTGCATAGTCTCAAAGTATCTCTGAGATAAATATTTATTGATTAAAAAAGAGAAAATTACAAATTTAAAGTGGAGAAAACAGGCAGATACCACGCTAAGTGATCAAGGTTAACGTCACCAGTAATAAGACATATCGGCATCAAGTACCTCAAAATTTGATACACTAAAAAGAAGTCATATTCACCTTGGTGATATTCTTCCCAGAAATATAAAACTTAAATTTAATCATGAGAAAATATTAGACAAACCCATATTGAAGTATATTCTGCAGAATAACTGATCAGTACTCCTCAAAAGTGTAAAGTTATGAAACACAAAGAATGATTAAGGAATTAGATTGGAGAAGACTAAAGAGATGGTATGAACTGAATTCTGCACCCCCATTCACATGTTGAATCCCTTACCCCCCATGTGACTATATTTGGAGTTAAAGATTTAGGAGTAATTAAGGTTAATGAAGTCATAGAGGTGGGGCCCTAATAAAATAATATTAGTGTCCTTATAAGAAGGGATACCCAGAGCTTACTGTTTGTTATGTGAGGAAACAGTGAGAAGCCAAGCAGAGAACCCACTCACAGCAGAAACTTACTGAACTGGCACCTTGACCTTAGACTTCCCAGTCTCCACGACTGCAAGAAATAAACGTCTGTTCTTTAAGTCACCCAGTCTATGGTATTGTGTTATGGCACCCTGGAAAACTAATATCGGAGATATCACAACTAAACGCAATATGAGACTTGGGAGTGGATCTTGGAACAGAAATAAGACATTAGTAGAAAACTGGTTAACTCCCAATAAATTCTGGAGTTTAGAAAAATAGTATTGTTTCAATGTTAATTTCATAGTTTTGAAAATTATACCATGGTTATATAAAATTTCAATTAGGCAATCCTTAGTAAAGGAATGTCAAACATCTCTATAATATCTTTGCAACTCTTCTGTACATCTAAAATTATCTTAAAATAAAAAGTCATATAAACACAACTATAAAAAGAGTATGGCTTTTGAAAATAAATACCAGTCGTATGAATTTAATGGGTAAACTTTGTGGATCATCAATTTTTAATCTGTAAAATATAGATTTAAATTATGATCTTCAATTAGGTGAAATAGATATCCCCATTTGTAACTATCTTCTAAAACTAAAAAAAATATATCTTCCAGAGCAATAATTTTATTGGGTATTTTAGTTGATCTTTTAAAATATCTTCCAAATATTTAGAACCAATTATAGTAAACTAGCCAAGGATTATGTAGAGTAATATAGGTTGTTTGTTTTCTTTTTATCAAACTAAGGAAGAACACGCGACAAAAGTATATTAAAACGTCATTCTGACATTTTAAGAAATTTTTTTTTGACGAGCTGCTCCCTCAGTAATTATTGGGCAGTAGTGCTTCATGCAAAATTCAGAGAAGACCCTGAAATTGATTTGCTCTATTGACAACAGTTTTGGCCACACTATACTCAAATTAAGCTAATCTAAGCTAACATTGTTAACTGTAGTCAACAAGATAACACTAAAACACTAAGCAATAATAGTATATAAGTTGGGAATAACAATAAGGAAACAGGTTGTGAGGTATATCGAATTCCTACTATCTCTGCAATTTTTCCATAAATCTAAACCTATTCAAAAATAAAGAAGCTTATTTTAAAAAAAGTCATTGCTAAAAAAATGAATAGACGAATCAGAGGCCGGAAAAAAATATTCACAATACATTTATCTCTCAAAGTGCTTGTGTCTAGAATATGTAAGAAACTTCTATAAATCAATTATGAAAAAATAACGTATTATTTTAAAGAGCCAAAACAATTCCTCAAATAATTTGCAAAAGGAGATATGAGTGGCTAACAAACGTGATAAATTGCTTAACATCGTTAGTCATTAGAGAGATGCAGATTAAAACCAAAATGAAATGCTACTTCATGCACACTAGAATGGCTACAATTAAAAAGATTGAATATTAAATGTTTGAGAGGATGTGGAGCAACTGGAATTCTCATACATTATAGGGGAAATATAAAATAGTAAAACTGCTTTTGAAAATAACTAGGTATTTTCTTATGAAGTAAATATACAACTACCCTGTGATTCAACAATTTACCAAACAGTAATAATAAATATATCCAAAAACTCTTATAAATTATGTTCCCAGCAGCCTTACTATAAATAATGTCGAACTATAAACAACTAATACGCTCATATAACATGTCTGAATCTCAAAACGTATGAATTCAAACTAACGGGCCAGTTACAAGATGCAAATGTTGCACAATTCTAAATATACAAAAGTAATATATGGCAATAGAAATTAGAAGAATGGTTAAATCTGGAAATGGTGAATTAGAATTGATTAGAAAGAGAAAGAACAAAATTTCAATATTTTATATCTTAATAAAGGCGATGTTTTTATGTGTTTAGAAATCGGTTAAAGCTCATTAACTTGTACACATCAAATGGATGAACTTTAATGTTTATAAATTATGGCTCAGTAAAAAACAACATAAGGGATAAAACAAATCCCAAAGTATATGCAATCACAGTATATGCATTTATCAGACTCTGTTGAAGCAAAATTATATATACAATGTTTGAGACATACACAAAAGATTAAAATTATAAATAGAACAATATGTACCAAAATAAAGTTGATTTAGCTATATTAATATCAGACATAAAAGACATTAAATAAGAAACAATACTAGAAATAAAGTGGTTTCAACATAACAATGTACATTTAATTTACCAGGAAGATTTAAAAATTTAATAAAGACATCACCTATGTACAGCTATCTAGGAAGAAATATGGAGAAAATATGAGAACAAGTTTTAAAAAACAAAGGTCAATAGTTAAAGATATTTTCTTCCTGCTATGTTAGATAACATAAAATTCAGTAGTATACAAATCACACAAGAATGTCTAGAACCAGGTTTGGAAACCAGTTATATGAATGCCTACATAAGCCAATTTACATCAGACCAATAGAACCAAAGCAATACATAGATAGAAATCTAATGTATTGCATTCGTGTATGTTACAAAATAATGATGTATTAAAACACACATACATACATGGACACACACAGTAAGATGGTAAAAGAATATGGGCAATATTTTCTCAACATACAAACTGGAGAAGAAGCAAAGAAAAAGTAGTTATGTCACAACTTCAAATATTCATAATCTTATTTATTAAAAGTACAGGTTCTGAAAAGCAATTGACTCTTTAACAAGAACGTATGTGTTCATTAATTCCACACTTAAAGCTTGGACTTAAAATATACAAAGCTTCAGCTGACTGAAAGAAACATACCTGACTAGAGTATACTTCGCAGAGGTTTTTTTTTAGGTGAAGGGGAAAAGGTATGTAAAAATATATGTTAAATGCTTAAAATATTTTTAGCATAAAGGAAATATTCCATTAATAATAATTATTATTATTATTACTATATGTTCATCTTATAGTATGTTGATAAAGCAATAAATTTATATATGGATACTTTGATCAAGAAGAACTCATTGATAAAGTTAAAGTTAACGGAAACTTGGCTTAAAAAAAAATGACCATGCCATTTGAGAATTCTTACTATCCAGTGAAGTGAATTCTACTCCTATTCAGAGGCAGTACTGTGAGTTTAGAAAAATAAAAATCAAGATTCTTGAAGAAAGGGAAGGTGTAATCCATTGGGGAGAAGCTTTATTAGGGACTAAGGCTCAAAGGAAATGTGTCTCACTCTAGGGGAAAAAAAAATAAAATAAAAAGCAGGCGATGTAGTCACAAGTGACCACATTATAAAATAAAATAATATAAAAAAATGAAACTATAGCTAAAGAAATCATTTTGACCACAGAAAAAGCTTTCCAGTGAGCTTTGACTTCAAAAAGAAAGGATATCAAACAGCAGGGAAAAATACAAAATACTGTTGTAGAACTGTAAAACTAGGCAGAGAGTTAATTCCCAGAATGTACCGTGATGAAACATAAGAACAATGAAAAGTCTTAGAAAACTGTATTTAAAATAAAATGAACAAGAAAGAGATAAATCTAGAGTTTGAAGTATATATGAAGTATGTTAATAACCAATAGATACCATGCAAAGGGACAAAGCTTCTATTTTGCTCCTGATTTTATTTGCAAGGAGAATAATCTTTAATCTGAAAGTTCTCACTAATTGCAGAGTTGTGAAGAATGTTTGAAGTCTGTAAAAAGAAAATAGTAGAATGAACCAGAAACTAGAAACCTACAGATAAATTCCTCAGTTTCTAAATAGGTAAACACTTAGAATGGCCACATTTATAGCACCTAATGTAAATTCCCAAAAATGTCTGGTCCAGATTATAAAACAGGTGGTATCTGAAGACTTGCAAAGGGAAGCACATAACATTTTGATTCGCATGATCTCAGTAAATGAAACGTGACAAACTAAATTTATTTTCTTTTTTGATACAGGTACCAGATTGCTAGATGAGAAACATGCCTTAGACATAATGTGTCTGGATTTTACAAAACGGTTGAACAAGTTTCTCAGCTATCATTATGGACAAGCCAGAGCAATGTGGGCCAGCTGATAGTGCACTGGAGGGACATGAGCCTGCTTGTGTGCCCATACACAGGATGGTGATTTATGGATCAGTATAAAGCAGGTGGAAACCACCTAGTGCCATATTCCAACACGCTATGCTTGGCTTTGTTTTGTCCAATCTATTTATCAATATCTGTTTGAGCTCTCACCGAAGCTGTCTGTAAGTATATTAAAGCAGAAGAGAAATTTACAAACATTTATTCAGCAGCCACTATATGTTTGTCATAGGGCATTTATTATCTAAATTTATCCATACAACAATCTATAAGGTGTTGGGTATTATTCCCATTTTACTGGGAAGAAAATAAAACATTTAAATACTTGTTCCATAGCTAGTGCATAGCAGAGCAAGGAAATAGGTTTGCGTAATTCCAAAGTTTATGGCCTTACCACTATATTACACTCTCTTAAAATAAAGATCAATTGAAGAATGTGATCATCATAAAAATTATTGCTGGCTTCTGCTACATTAATAGGCATTTAGTGATCAGATTAATGGAGGCAATTATTCTACTATACTCTGCAGTAGTCTAACTATACCTAGAGTTATGTGTGTGGGTCTGTGTTAGATGTTAAAAGAGACAAATAAAATTCAGACTGTGGAAAAAACAACCAGGGTTTGGAAACCAGTTATCTGACTAGTTGTCTAACCAATAGAATGCATTGAAAGTTATGGTGGTTGTTTTTTAAAAAAAATCAGAGGGATTACAGGGAACAAAAACATCCCATAGAGTTTATAAAACCACTAAGTAGTAGCTCCAAGAATGGGTCACTATGTCAAAGTGCATTGTAAATAATAGGACATTGCAATGAAGTGAATAGTGTTTTATGAGGTAGCAAACTCCCTACCACTGGGTGAGTAATTAGGTTGACCCATTTCCTGGGCTGTTGTAGAGGGTTTTTTTTTTTTTTTTTTTGCATTACATATAAAGTTGGACCTAATGATTCCCAGAGATTCCAAATTTCTATTCATCTTTGTCTCTAGTTGTCTTGTACTATCTCAACTACTTAGGTTTTTAAATTATTTTGTACCACACTACCATTATTTATTTATAGCAGTATTTCTATATTTTATACTATGTTAAAACAGGATAAGTAGGCCACTCATTTTACTCAGTCAGATGTGGCCAATGTTCTATTACTAGGCCTAATCTACCTCATCTCTATGTCCCTGATATCATTCACCACAACCCATACAAACCACCCGCTCCTTCTATTTGTCTTTTTCAATTTTTCATTCAAGACTCCACTCAATATTTTTCTTTTTTTTTAGAAATCACTTCAGCCTATAATGACCTGACCGTTCTGAAATATTCTACTTATCTTCTCTATAGTTTACTTAGCTACATTTTATGTTATGACTTGTATTTTCTTGTTGGGTCTTTCTGCTACTTAAGGACAAGGTTAATGATTTAAACTCTTGTATCGCCTATACGTCTATTGTATCTATTAATCATATATGTAAAACTTAAATACTTCCAAGGGCTTAAAAATATTTAAAATCATTTGAAAAAATATATATATTGACTTCAAATTCCAAAAATAAAATATCACATTAAAAATTAATAAATGTTTAATGAATGATTTGAGAATATATTAGAAAATGAATTTCATCCCATTTACTTGTTTATAAATTTTATTTATATAATATATGGATGTTGATGTGCCATAATTTGTGAGTTGAGAAAAATATAAAGAAAAAAAGAGTTAAGTGACCTTATTTCACACAATATCTTTTCTGGGTCAGCCTTCAACTGACCTCAAGCATTTAGCTGAGTACTGATTAGCCTTTGTGTGTGAGGAAACTATCTAAATTTGGAGAAAGAACCAGAAATAGAAGTAAGAGTGCTTGGTGCTCAAAAAAGACTGAGAACAGTGCTTGTTTCCACCATGCAAAGTAGAAATCCTCCTGACTTATGGGGCACTAAGTAAAGTCTATAGAAGAGACTTGCCTCAGTAGTAAAAATTAATTAATCCTAGATGGAGCACTGTTCCTGTCCTACCTAACAAATCTTTAAAGCAAAATTTGAAAGTATTGAACTGTTTCCAAGCAAGTTTACTGCATGTCAGAGCAAAGCTCAAATTATTTAGAGGAACATACAAATACCCAGTACCTAACAAGCGAAAATCACAATATCTGGCATTTTTCCAAAGGTTTCTGGACATACAAAAAAGCAGAAACATATGGCCCACACTGAGGAGAAAAATAAAACAATTGTAACTAACCCATAACTGAAACAGAAGATACAATTAGTAGACAAGAACATCAAGACAGGTATTTTTATAATAGATTCTATACCCTCACAAAATTAAAAAGACATAGAAAATATTAAAAAAAAAAAACAATTCCAACTTCTATAAATGAAAACTAAAAAAAAAATGAGATGAAAAATATACTGGATGCGATTAACAACAGATTAGATATTGAAGATTTTTAAACTAAAAGACAGAGCAATAGAAAATATCCAAAATGAAACAGCGCAAAAGTAAAATTAAAAATAAATAAATAAATAGAGCATTGGTGAAGTGATATAAGTGACTTAATAGACATGTAATTAATGTCTTCAAAGAATGAAAGGAGACAAAAATTATTTGAAGAAATAGTTTCTAAATTTGTTGAAAACTGTAAGTCCACATACCCCAAAACTCTACAAACTCCAACACAAGAAACACAAGAAAAATGACACTAAGCATATCATAATTAAATTGCTCAAAATCCCTGGTAAGGAGAAAATTTTAAAAGCAACCAGATAAAATGGCACATTAGCTACACAAGATCAAATATGTCAGATTTCTCATGGAAAACAATGCGAGTGAGACAGCAATGAGCAAGATCTTAAGAGTACCTACAAAAGAAAATAGTCACTCTATAAATCCTAATCTAGCAAATATATTTTCAAAAATTAGAGAAACTAACAGCATTTCCAGTTATACAAAAGCTGAAAGAATTCATTGCTAGCAGACTCACACAACAAAACACATTAAAAGTTCTTCAGACAGAAGGAAAATGGTACCACATGGAAACAGGGACCTAGATAAAGAAATGAAGAACACAAGAAATAGTGACTATATGATTCACTCCCGCCCTGAAATTGGATATAAGCAGTGGGAAAATTTCTCACAGAGGAGCGGCGTCTTTGCTCTTCACAGAATATACCAGGCACACTCCAGCCTCTGTGCCCTTGCATTTGCCATTTCCCCTGCTTTCTGCTCTCTTATTTCATATTTAAAAATGGCTTGCTCCAGCCCTCCATGCAGGAATCCCGTTTCAACATTTTTTCCTGAGAGAGACTTTCCCTGAATTAAATGTGAATTAAATCTGAATTAAAATAACACCTCCTATAATCTTCAAACCCTCACTCTGTTTTACTTTATATCACTTCACCAAATTATATTATATGTAAGCTAACACTTCCCCTTGCATTTTTTTTTGACCTGACTAGAGATTCTACTATGTGTATACTTTATGAAAATCCATCTAATTTCTGAACACTTTATGAAAATTCACTTATCATTTTTGCATTTTCAATATGTATGTTATATTTCAGTTAAAAATGTTTTTAAAAATAAAAGAAAAACAGTGAGACAACATCACACACTTATTAGAATGGCTAAAATGATAAACACCGAGTATACCAAATATTGACAAGGATATTGAGCAACTGGAATTCTCATTCAAAGCTGATAGGAATTTAAAGTTGTATAAAAACTTTTGAAAATTATTTGTTAGTTTTTAAGAAGTTTAAGCTCTCCTATAATCTAGCTATTCTATACCTAAACATTTCACCCCAATAAATGTAAACACATTCACCCAAAGACATTTATAAATATTCCTGGCAGCTTTGTCCATAGTAGCTAAGAACTGGAAATGACTCATAATTAAGAGTTGGATAGAAAAATAATATATTTAATATCTACTTGATTGAATTCTACTCCACAATAAAAAAGAATAAACTATTAATGATACACGATATAAATAAATCTCAAAATTATGATACTGAGTGAAAGATATCAGGCACAAGAGAACATATAGTTTAGGATTCCATGTATATAAAATTATAAAAACTACAAAGTAAACTATAGTGACAAAAAGTGTATTGACAGTTAGCTGTGCTGGGAGCAGAAGGAGGGATGAACTAAAAAAGAGAATGGGAAAATTTGGGGAATAATATAAAATTATGTATCTTGATTGCTCCATGAGTACATACATCTTTCAGAACTCATCAAACTGTGCCCTTTAAATGAATGAAGTATATTGCTGCATAAATCATACTTCATTGCAGTTCATTCAAAATTTAGTTTTCTTTGATATTTTCTTATAGATAGTTCCTGTCCTTTGCACTTTTTACTTTTCTCATGCTTTTTTACCCAGTCTTGGCACTAAAAAGACACAATGAATTATGCATAGAACTTTCTCACGTTTGGTCTCAAATTATGTACTAGCCCAGGTTAGAAACTTAAATGTGACTCAGTCAAGTTATTTTCTCTCAAGACATCTACTATGCTAAGAAATTTATTTCTGTAACTTTCAATATGTGACACTGTCTGGTTTAGCTTTCCCACTTTACTGGGGAAAGGCAATAGCAATATGCTAGTAATGGATATTCATTGCCTATGTATGCTTACCTTTGAGAAGCACATGGATAAGACTGAATTCGATCACCTGACACCTTCCTTCTGCCAAATATACAAAACCCATAAAAATGATAATTTGGGAAAAGGCAAGATTTAGTAAATTTGGAGAACAGGGGTCTGCTCTCAGGGCATTATTATGTAATGAGAGTTTGTTCTCGCAAAGTAAGGCTTTTAACGAGGAATTTCATTTTCCAAATGTAGACTCCCACTAGAAAGCTCTGTTCACACTTCACAGTGCATTCCTACAGTTTGCAGGGAGACGAAAGGTGTTGCACAGAGGCAGACTCTTCTCTCCATCTCATGCAGTTTTATAAGCAGCCAAATAATTTGGTTCTTCCTCTTTTAATCTGCTGTGGTTTCTTCATGACCGAAAGCATCTTCCATGTATTAAGAAAAACACACACGTTTAGAGGTCTTCTTCATGTAACTGTAGACTCACTACAGTCTTGTGTATTTAACAAAACACATTACTTTATTTTTATGGATAAAAAATAAAACCAAGTCACAAAGAGAATGAGTGAAGGACAGTGAATGTAAGTTGAGGGGAATCAGACATCAATTTGAATACTAGCTCTGCCAGTTTTCAGTGTGACTCTGAGCAAGTCACAATCTATTAGACATTCATGCATTTTCCTCAGTAAAATGCTGATGGGCAGCATGTAGCAAGGATAAAGATAATTTGCATGAAGTGTTTGATAGGTCTTGTTTTTACTAAAGATATAGCCTATACTATCTAAGCTATCGCTAACCATTTAGTTTAAAATGTTTATTAAGTCCCCACAGGAAAACAGGTATCATATTGAAAAGATCAGGAGATAATTGACTGTTTTCAAAGAAAAGACTTACTACCCCTATGAGTACTGCCAAATGCTATGTATAAGAAAAGCCAAACAACTGCCAGGTAGAATGATAAAGCATTATATTTTTAAGACAAATGTAGATGTAACACAACCTGAAAAACTCAAGTGCCTTAGACTCACTTAAAGCAATTGTGAGTTGACAGAAACTAATGATTGCAATAACCCTTAAAATTAATGAGTGCTACATAGAGTTCATTCTCTAATTCAACATGAACTCTGCAGAACCTCATTCTATAAAATAATGAGGTAAGTCCTCCCTTATTTACATAATCTTACATTCAAAAGTGATGAAAAAGATGGTTAGAATATCACTTTGACAGCAGATTGAATTCCTCTGAACCTAATTTATCATACAGGGAAACTCTATTCTTGATTAGTTTGTCTTATACCAGTGTAAAAATCTTTCATTTTTAACAATAAAACACTGTATCTTTTAATATGCTTCCAGAGTGTCTCCTGCAGAGTCAAGACAATTATTTCATTGAGTTTAAAGGGATGCTATAGGCAGGACTCAGATAGATGCCAGACAGACTCCCAGCCCTAATGTGTACTTTGTGTACAATCATGGGTCAATTAACTTCTAGCTTGTTTCTTAACCTGTTAGGTAGAAAGACTAATACTTATCTACTACTCACAGGGTTGTTGTAAAATTCAGATAATATTTGTAAATTGCCTATAATGTGGTAGAAACTCAACTAATTATAGTTCTCATTTTAGGACACGGAGAAAAAATAAGCTAGTTATCGTCTAATGCTTGCTTTTCACAATATGTATTGTTTTGCTGATATCACATTTATATTTCTGTGTCCACTAATTTGTTACAAATATCGATTACTGTTGACAAGATAAATAAGTCTCCTAGAGCTTTGTAAAATTTCCACAGGACAGAAAATAACTACTGGTCCTTAGGTTTCTAAGGACACAAAACTCACAATATATTTGACAGGTAATTTATTGCCCAATGAGGTAATCCATACTTGTAACCTTCAGTGCCCCCTTCCTGGGGTGGGCTGTGATTTGCAGAATCAGCAAAGTAGCTTCGTAAGCTACTAAGATTACATTTTCCTTCAAAGTTCAAGTTGCTGTAATGTTTTGGGGAGAAAAGTCTTGAGGCTTTATTTAAACAGTGATGGGTGATCTCTCTCTCTCTCTCTCTCCTCTCTCTCTCTCTCTCCTCTCTCTCTACAGAAGACTGCTGTTGAAATCTTAGAGAGCTTATGCCAAAAATAGATCCCGACCTCCATAGCACATTCTTCTTCAGAAATCTAAAGACACCAAGGAAAAAATAAAATATTTTCTCCTTCTCTCTCTTCCTTTCTTCCTTCTTTCCTTCAATTAATATATTTTGAGAATATATATACTGAACACTGCTCTAGACACTGAGGATATATAATAAACAAAATAGATGGGAACTGATATAATCATAGAGGAATTAGTAAATAAATAAACAAGTAAATAGTATTTTACCTGGCGATAAGTATTATGGAGAAAAATAAAGTAAAATCAGAAAAATAAGGGTACAAAGGTAGGGTTATTTTTGTTGCTATTTTACAAAATGTGGTCTGGAGGGCTTTACTGAGAAGACAGTATCTGAGTAGAGAAAATAAAGTCGTAAACTATATAAAAACCAAAGGGAGTGCATTCCAGACTTTACCGATGAAAATCATGGTTTTTTTTTTTTTTTTTTTGAAGTTTATTGAGAAAGCCAGGATGGCTGGAATGAGTAAGGATAGAAGAATATGGTAGAAAACAAGGTCTAGAGTTAATGACAAGTCGATCATTAAAGGTCTCCTAGGCCACTATAATGATAACAGCTTTTATTCTGAATAAAATGGGAAATTATAGTCTTCTGAGCAGTGGCCTGATGTAATCTCGTATGTTTTTATACTATTACTCTGATTTCACTTTTGAGAATAGACTGTATTGGGAGTCTAAGCAGAAACAATTCTGCTACAGGAACAATTACAATAATCCACATGAAATTTAGTGATAATTTGTACTTTAGTGGGAACAGAAGATCTGGTGAAAAGTAATATGATTCCACGTATTTAGAAAGGAATGGAAAGAATTAGCTTTCGGTTTGGTTTTGGAGTATAAGATAAAGAGAAAGGTAAGTTTTCCTTTTTGTTACTAATAGAATGGGATTCACATTTACAAAGTTTGGGGAACTCTATTTGGGTAAGAAGGCATTTCAAATTTAAGATATCAGATATCCAAGTGAAAATATGAGTAGAATAGTTCATTGAATTTATCCTGAAAAGGTTATAGGTCCATTTAAAAAGTAATATTGCAAGTGTCTAAGAGCAGCATGATTGATATTAAATATAGTTTAAAGTATTCAATAAAATATTAAAATATTTTAAGAGGACTGTAATCCCCAAAGCATCTCTCTCTAAGGATTCCATAACCCATCCAATATATAAACTTATAGGACGTAAATAGTAAATAAAATTACTTCAGGTGCTTTTTACCTTGATCATATAATCTGCTTTATTGCATAAGAGAAGAAAGAAAATTAATATTGCGTTCCTACTGTGAGGCTGACAGTTTACAGCTTGACTATCCTTTATAGGGTTCTCACAAGAATCCTACAAATAAAGAGTTATTATTTCTGTTTGGAAGATAAGGAAATAGCCTTCAACTAATTTAAGGGGCTTACTCAAGATACCCAAATAACAAATAGAAGTAAAATTCAATTCCAAAGTTTGCTATTAATTTTTTTCCACTATACTACTGTAAACTTTCCCATTTGGCTGCCCACAAAGTGATGAAACTAGCCATGCAGTTAGAATAAACCAACCATTCGTACGAAATTGAGAAAGAATGATGATATTGAATGAGAGTCAAAATATGACTCTTATTTTTGCTTATTCCCTTTAGGTCAGGCTTGCTTAAAGACTAGATTTTGTATATTATGGAACCAATTTCAGATAGATCTCAATCTACTGTTTACAGACAATTTAATTTGTATATTCAAGATTTGTTCCATAGAGACTCTCTCCCACTTCTTTCCGTTTCCCACAGGACTCATAATTGCTCTAGGACCTCCATGTGGTACTTCTCCAGCCATGACTCAAAGACTTTAAATGACTGTATTTATTTTAAGAGAAACTTTAGTGCCTATAAAAACAGCATGTTCTCTTGCAGCACATCTGTTCTCTCGCTGAGGTTTATATCATCACTTTGCAAGAGGTTTTACCTGCAACTTCAAGAGAGCTTGGTGTGCTCTGATTCAACTGCATTCTCATCTGCACCGAGTATAATGAGCTTCATATGTCAGAATACTGATATATTTATAACTATATAATCTCTTCCAATTTCTAGACTCTTCTGATCCTGAAGGTTTTCATCTGCAAAAAGGAAACAGAAGTCTCTTTTCTACAAGGTTTTTGCATTTATTTACTATCAAAAGTTTTTCCTTTCCTTTGGATTATTACAGTGACCCTTCCCTGGAATTTTCTTTTAGTTACACATCAGATTAGTGACACATTCATTTCTATTTACATTTGTATCCAAATCTGTGTACTATATTGCTTTCTTACATTGTATTTACTCTGTTTGGGACTCTTAACGACTTAGAGTGTTAAAAACAACAACAACAAAAAATGGTTGAATAATTGTTTGTGGGACATCAGACTTTGAGAAATTACCCCATCTTGCCATAAAATGCATATTTTTAGTCAAATATCTTGGCAGGATTTTGGTTAAATTTAACAATTGTATCACCACCTTAATATGCACCATTTAGAATAAGTAATATCTGAGATCATATAAATTCCAAAGCATGAGTATATTGAGTTAAGGTTGATCTGCTGTAGAGTCAAATAAACTCCCCAAATCTGATATAAGTGAGGCAGTCTTTCTTCATATTTTAACATTGCCACCTAAAGCATCTCAGTTCCAAAGTTATGGCAACAAGGAAGAAAGATGTAGGAGATTCTCAACTATACCTGTCAAGAAGTGACTCATCAGTTCTGCCAGAGGTAATAACATTGGCCAGAGATAATAACATGGCTCCAATCTTATCGTAAGGGAATTCGGTGAGTACCAAATTTCTGTTTCTCCTCAATAATTATCGATTCCTCTATTTGCCATCTGATTCTATTGGTTCAAGGAGGCCAAACCTTAGCCCAGCAGTTCTGTATGCTAAGGAATTTTACAGCAAGCAATAAAATGCTAACAAAGAAATTCATAACTGGAACACAGAACATCAGCAGAAGTTAATCTATTTTAGAATAAGAGAACACAACTATAAATGAGCTTCTGTTTGATAACAAGAAACATATTATCTACATTCCTAATAAGTATGCAAAAAAGTATCAATGGTTTTTATAATTGTATATAAGGAATTTGATTTCTTAGTAAATAATAACTCTCAATAATTCATTAACCTCCATTTAACTCAGCTATAACTGAGTAATGGTATTCCTAAAAATGAGAATTTTAGTTAGTAGAGAAATATCTTGCTTGCAAGCTCTCTACAGGCACTTAACATTTTTAAAGTAGAAGATTTCTTAAAGTCACAGGAAGAAATTTCTAAAACCTCAAACTCTGGTGCTTCACTTCGAACAACATTTAGACACCAAACTGGGCTTTTCTTCACTGCTTTTGTAACTTTAAATAAAGACAACTCACAACTCTAAACATTTGGAATCTTTTAAAACAAAACAGATTTGACAAAGATTGCCACAAAATAACTGAACAATACTTAAAGGTAAGGAAAAAGAAAAACAAAACACTGGCATATGTCTGTATGGTATCTTTGATGATACTCAATTTGGATTTTTAATGTAGATTCACTAAGGAGATGGTTTTTTGCCATTGGCTTTACACATCCAAAGAAATGAAATGTTTCTTTGGAAATGAAAGTGAGATATGAAGCAATTTCTGCATAATTCCAGAAAACAGCTCAGATAATACTCAGGTTGATGATGATATATGTATATAGTATGAATAAGACCTAAAAGATTCTGAATGAGATTGTTTTGTGTTTTTACTAATGATATGTTTCCCTTATATTATTTTTAAATTACAGTTGGATTTTCTTCTAGTTATAAAAAAAGTATGTGTTTACTGTAGATTATTTGGAAAATAAAAAAAGCAAGAAAAAATAAATCTTACAAGTAAATATTTTAAGAATAAACAATGTTTTGGTTTGTTTACTTCTGATCTTACTTGTAAGAATATGCTGATTATGTCAAAATTTGAATCATACCACATATGTCTGATATATAATATATGATTTTCAAAGTATATTTTAATAGCTTTGTGACACAGAAAGACAAATACATACACAGTGGTATTTAACAGTTTCTATTTTTGATGTTTGAATTTTATCTAAAATTTTTGCTATTGTAATAAACACTGCACTAAATATCTGAACACATCTCTATTTCCATTTACTTTTTGAGCTAGATTGCTGTCCTAAGGTAGTATTTTTTACTCTTAATAAGTATTGCAAAGTGGCAGTGGTATTCTATAAAATAATCAAAATTATGTTTTTATTCTTCTAAATTAATGAAATATGCACATTGCTTATACAATTTTGTCTATTGCCATAGGGGAATGAATGTTTTAATTTACAAAGAAAGCTTTGTGGATAAAGAAGAATCACATTGAATGGAAAAATGTAATATATTTTGTATATCAGAAGGCATTTCACTTGCAGCATGGCACAAGTGGAGCAGGGAGTGGGCAAATTGAAGAGTGGCACATGCTTTTAAGACTATGAAAAATTCCTCCTAGAAGAAAACTATAAATTACTTTGATGGTAAGGTGAGAAAAGCAACTCTAGTTTATAAGATATGAAGAGCAATTAGCTTAAGGAAGAAAATAACCAAAGACTGTTTTGAAAAATAAAAGTGGATATTACAGAAGTGTTTAGATGTTAAATATGTTTAAAGCATGGAATTTTAAAAAGTTTGTCTAAGAAATTTGATTTTTTCTTTTTAGTATTGATTAATGAGACCACCCAATTAATACTGGTTAAGGAAAAGGCAAAACATTGGGGAACTTAAAATATTATACCAGAACTGTAAATGTGTTCAGTCGTTCATTCTAATTTCATATCTTATCAATTTTTTAGTGAGGAACTGTGCTATGCAGTACAGATACGAAGATTAATGAGAGTCAATTCCATGTTGCGAGGACTCAGAGTGAAGAATAAATAATTACATACAAAATTTCCATTATAATAATGAGATATAACAAGGCAAAATAATCGAGAAATAATCCAGTATAATAATAGGGGTCTCAGAAGGAGCAAATCAGAGGAAGTGACAAACTTTTTGAGGGAACATCTAAGAATTGATGCAGGTGATGTTACAGAGGTCACTTGGAATATGTGTAGGAGTCTGTCAAAAGGAAAGTGTTCCAGCAGGCAGTCCAAGCAGTGAGAAAAACACATGTAGAATCAGAGAGGCACAGAAAGGTATGATGCACCTGGGGAAACACCATCAGTTCAGTATGAGGTTCAGTTGGGGTTCAGAATTAACGCAAACTTAGAAAGAAAGTCATGCCAGATTTAATTTTGAAAAATCCTGTAAAGAGTTGTGTTTTATCAAGTTGTGTCAGAAAGTCAATGAAAAATTCAAACGGTATTAATGAGACGCACTGTGATCGTGTCCTGTCTTATGTATCACATAGGCACTACTTCACGTATGCTCATAGGTAAATGACTTATCTAAGGTCTTATGCTAAAATTTGAATGACTAATTTTATGCCTTAATACATTTATTTTCTGAATTTAGAGAGAAATATTTTAAGTAACAAAATGGACACACAGTACCCTAAATAGCTTGGTTTTAATGATCATGGCACCAATATGTAATAAAAATCTATGCAGCTATAAAAAGAAAAACGTGTGTATGTGCCTATGTGTATACATACATACATACATAAAACACATTGTGCAACTTGCATTTTTTTATCTCAGATCTAACATATCTTTAAATATCATCCTACGTGTACAAGGGAATTGTGTGTGTGTGTGTGTGTGTGCGTGTGTGTGTAACTACAATAGATACACTAGATCTAATGTTAAAAATAAAAATGATGGGGTAAAGGGGGTCACATATGTGGTGACAGAAAGAAATCTAACTATGGGAGGTGAATACACAGTATAAATAAATATATGTATAATATATATATATATATGCCTTACTGTTAAAGTATAAAAAATAAAAATAAAAAATAAAGATGAATAATCATTTGTATAATCAATTCATTTATGTAATAAAAGAATGTTAAAAAATGTAATATATTATATTGCTCTTACTTCAAAATTACGCATTTCTGAAAAAATACACTAAGAACTACTAATATTGGTTGCTACTGAGAAGTGGCAATAAAGAATCAGAATTTGGGAATTGAGAACTATTAACTGCTAACATTTCATTCTTCTGTACTTTATTTCATACTTTGATCATATTAAAATATTAACATTTAAAATTCTTTTACTTTATTATTATTACTTAGTGTTTAGATTGGAGGCATGTGTATATGACACTTCAAGTTCACTTGTCAATATTCCAGATGTACTTGAGAAGAATGTGTATGACAATGTTTTATTAAAAGGTTTTTATATATGTTTATTGAATCAACATTGTTAGTCATATTATCCAAATTTTCTATATTTCTACTCATTTTTTAAGCTCTGAAATCTATTAGTTTATGAATGATATGTTAAAATGTCACCAGTATGATGACTAATTTAGCAATTCTATTAATTGTCAACTTTTACTTCTTAAAATTAAGAATATATTTTTAGTTCCTGCAGATACAGTATAAATGTATATTTCTGACAATTTGTTCTTTTCATCATTATTAAAGGATACTTTTTATTTTTTCTGCCATTTTTAGTCTTAAAATTCACATTTTTTTTGTTCATTTGTTTTTGTTTATAAGTTTGGTATTTTTTTGGTAAGAACACATAATATAAGATCTAAACATATTTTAAAGTGCACAATATTGCATTGTTAACTATAGGCACCATGTTTTATGAAAGATCTCAAGTTATTCATCTTCCTTAATAGAAACTTTGTACTTACTGAAAAATGAAAGGGAGAGGGGGGAAGATAAAGAAGGCAAAAAGGATCAAGTATATGGTGATGGAAGGAGACCAGACTCAGGATAGCGAGCACGCAATGCTCACTATATAATAATATAGTATAATAATATAATATAATATAATATAATATAATATAATATAATATAATATAATACAGGTGATATATTATAGAATTGTATACTTGAAACATATATAATCTTATTAATGCGTGCCACCCTAAGAAATTAAAACAAAAAAAAAAGAAAACAGTTCTCCGCTCAACAAAACCCCAGGAGGATTGTGGCTGAACAAAGGGGGCAAATATGAGTAAATGGAATCTTATTAAAACTGCAACCCAACCCAAACTCAATTCTTGATCAGCTAAAATTATCAGCATATAACCTTATTTGCCTAACAGAGAAAGAGGAATTCCTTTCTTGTGGAAAATAACATTACCACAGGATCTCCAACTCTCTTATACACGTATCTGGCAAAGAATTAAAAAAAAAAATACTACAAGAAATATGGAGGCAGAAAATTATGATTGCTTGTTAAGAGAAAAAGCGAATAATAGAAATAATCAATGGCCACTTATCTCCTAGGCTCTTCCCAGCCAAAGACTGAGCCCAGAAGTGTTACTGTGCTGGCCCATTGCTACCCAGTGAGAGGTTGCTTGATTATTTACCATCACCATGACTGAAGCTTTTTCCACACTGTGCTGCAATCTGAGGCTCTTCCTACCTGATTTTATTAATGTGCTCAGGTTGTTATGGCAGAATATCGTAGGCTGGGTGACTTAAACTACAGGAATTTATTTTTCATAGTTGTGGAGGGGGAAAGGTTGATGATCAAGGTGCCAGACAATTTGGTGCCCCAGTGAAGGCCCTTTTCTTAGCTTGCGGATGAATGCCTTCTCATTGTATCTTCTCATAACAGAGAGAGGAAGCTCTGACCTCTCTTATATTTCTTATAAGGACATTCATCCCATCATGGGGCTAAACCCTCATGACCTCATCTAAACCTAAAGCTCCACCTCAGCGTACCATCACACTGAGTGTTAGGGCTTCAACATAAATATTTAGAGGACACTATTCAGTTAATAGCACTGATCCTTCCTTTTCCTCTTTCTCACGAGTCAGACTTTCATTGAAGTCTTAAGGCTCTTACTGTTTATTGCTGGTTCTTCACAAGTGTCTCTCCCAATAAACATCTTGCACATCTCATTTCATCTTGACTCCTGTTTCTCAGAGGATCCAAATGCTAAAGATAGCATGATAAATGTTAAAGCTATAACTATGCTTATCCAATATAAAGAAACTAAGAATACCTATCTAATTTTAATGCTTGTTAAGAAAATGTCAAAAAATGAGCAGATCTGCTTTTTTAAATAAAGACATTTAAGCTGGTCTAAGTCCTATTATATAACATTTTTTCAATTTCTGATCATCGAGACAATTGCTTCCCTCTATGGCTTAGAAATCTGAAAGCTTCCTGCAATAGATATAAGGACTAGACCTTCAGAAATGAGCTGTTGAAAGTGAGCAATGTAGTGAGCAGTCACTCATATCATATTTGGCAGAATTCAATTCTCACTATAATGTAATTGAATAGCTTTAAACTGCCTGACTAAAATTCCCTTGGAGCTTAACTCTACAATGTTCATTTTCTTCTACAATCTATTGATAATGATACACAATCAGTTTCTTAGGCTACCAGCTTGCAATCCAGTAGTTGCTACCTTACAGAACTACATAAAAACACTGTTTCCAGAGATCTAGTCTTGGTCTCAGGAGATGACACTCCAGTCATTCATATTTATAAAATTGGCACAACTACTCTAGAGTTCCTAATCCATTAGTTCTTCACAATCATACTCTATCAATTGTGGATATATGTAAACAATAGTCAGTTTTATAGTAAGCTAACACATAGGTTCAAACTGTCAGCTCAAATACAAATCAGAAATATATATTAAATTTTACTTTTAATAAAAGGCAGAATATTGGCTACCCAGAGGCTCATGCAAAAGATAAAGAAATCTTGAATTTTGAAGGCAGATTCTCCAGGTCCTTTCTTCCTGTGTCGGACATATGCTTCAGGCCCAGAAAAGATGAACTCTTGAAGCAAGGTCCATGGAATTCCTCAGATAGCAGGAATCATCTGAAGGGAGTTCTAGAGGGTATACCACATTCTCTTGGGAGTGGTGCCTTTTAATTCCTGTATCCTATTTGCTAAAGATAATAGGTAGCCAGGGATATTCTGTTAAGAGTATTTCCCACATATGTCTCTTCCTCCCAGCAAACAGCATTGTTTAATTTATTTGAAGATCCAGTGACAAGGAGATAAAACTTGGTCACCTGCCTTTTTTTGGTCCCCTGGAGGTAATTCCTCACCCGTCACCTCCCTAAAGGGAATGAATGAATCAAGGTTAACTGGCTTAATTTCATCCTCATAGTGAATAAAATATGTAAGAATGAGGAAAAAAAGAAATAATAAATCCAAAGAAAATGGCATATAAGGAATAAGGAATAGATCGGGAAGCGATAAGAAGAAAAAAGACTGTGAATTCATTGGCAACCAGAGGCAGAGTGGTTTATTCAAAAGACTTGGAATTCATAATTAGGATCTGGTTCCCACTCCATTTTTTTTTCTTTTAATTCTCTTATGCTATTTAACCTCTCGAGGTTTGAGCTTCCTCAACAATAAAACGGTGATAATATTTTTCACAGGAATGCTATGAGGATCTAAATGTGACAAATCATGTTAGGGTGCCTGATAGCTGGTAGAAGTGGATTAAATGTTGTTTTTTATTAATTTTACTTTTAAAAATAGAAGACAATACTTTTTTGGTAATTTTTCCTTTTTAGTATACACAGCACAAACAACCCAAATATCTGCCACCAATTCTTGTGTGTTTTACCTATTCTCAAAATAGATTTTCCATTCCTTTAAGGAAAATGTAATTGGTCTTACTGGCTACAGAAGTTTGAAGAATAATGAGGTCAGATGTTAACTCTATTGTGGACTATTTCTATAAAACTAAGTTAGGTTTAAATGGGGCCTTTAAGTAATGCTACCTCTCTGAAAACCAGGACATTAGACAAATCATAATTTATAAACTAGGAGTCAGGGAAAAAGCCAAATAATTAATCAGCTTCATTCCAACTCTTGCTCCTTCTGTAAGATAATAGCCATATATTGTGTGACTTGATAACACATGCTAGGGCAGTACCAAAGAAGGCACCTCTCTAAATAACATAGTCTGATTCTTCTTGGATAATATGAAAAAGAATCTCACTTGTTATCACTGATTGATAGAAGTCAGAAACTAATGTCATTCAGGGCATTATGGCAAAATCTCCATCCTGAAAATTGTTCTCATGCCTTAAGAAACAGTAAAATGTGGTACATGAGGCTTATATCAAATTGTTGCTATTTTCTAGAGATAAGCTTTTTAGGTTGGGTCATTTTGAAAAGCAAGTAGTTTCTCTAGGTATGTGCATTTTTATGTGTATACATATCTATATTAAATCTTATAGCAGTGCTCATTTAATTAAATTTTGTATTAGGTTGACAGAGATATCTTCATGAAGATTGAAAAACTAACAATGTACACTGCATCCCTCTCACCTGAGTTCTCCAAGATTTTCAGCACAGACGTGCACATTGTAATTCACTTTGTGTCTATAAAAAGAGTTTGTCATTGGACCAGTCCTGGCACCAGTAATTTTGCACTGATTTCAGGCTATGGTGGAGTTAAAATTATTTTTTGCCTCATTAGATTTTTAATTTTTTTAAAAATGAAAATTCTTTTATACCAGTAACCTCACAAACATGAAAATCTTATCTTTCTTTTTTTCTTTTGCCAGAGTTCTTGCATCTATTGACTTCAAAATATTGGTCTTTCATTAAGTAATGCTCTTCTGATAAATGCAACATCAGGCTATTGATTAATTGTGGTAACCGAATATCATGATGAGGAAGTCATGTCCTTCAAAATAAATTAGAATTGGATATGTTAACAACTCAAGCCCTTGATTGGGACCTCATTCTTTTGTTTTGGTTGGTTTCATGTTTATTATTTTTTAAAATTAACAGTCTATTTTTAGAACTGTTGTATGTTTACAGAAAATTGAGCAAATAGTACAAAGAGTTCCCATACTCTTCCTGTTCTCCTTCATGATTTTCCTTAGTATTAATATTTTGCTTACTATTAAAGAACTCATCTTAATACATTATTTTTAACTAAAGTCCATAATGTCCATTAGAGTACATCTGTTGTACAGTTCTACGGGTTTTAAACAATAAATAATGTCATGTATCTACCATCACAGTATCATATAGAATAGTTTTACTGCCCTAAAAATTCTGTTATATCTATTAATCTCGGCTCCCCTTCCCCAAACCCTTGAAAACCACCGTCTCTATAGTTTTTCCTTTTTCAAAGTGTCATGAAGTTGGAATTATGCAGTAACACTTTTACTGGCTTTTTTGTTTCACTAAACAATATACATTCAAGTTTTCTCCATGTCTTTTCATGGCTCAACAGATCATTTCTTTTTTATTGCTGAACAATATTCCCGTCTATGGATGTACCACAATTTATTCTTTGCCTTTTGGAGGTCATCTTGATGTCTTACAATTTTTAAAATCCATAAATAAAGCTGCTATAAACATCCATGTGCAGGTGTTGTGTGAACAAAAGTTTTGGCTCATTGAGGTAAATATCTAAGAGCACAATTTCTGGATCATATTGTTTAACTCTCTAAAAAACTTCCAAACTGTCACCCAAAGTGGCTATTCTATTTTGTATTCTCAACAGCAAGGAATGAGAATTCTGTTACTCTACATCTTTGCCAGTATTTTGTATTGTCAGATATTTTAAGACTTAACCATTTACAGGGATCTGTAGCAATATCTCACTGTTGTTTATTTGCAATTTCCTAATGACAAGATGATGTCAAAATCTTTTAATACACATTTTTGCCATTTGTATATATGCTTTTGTTGACATGTCTGTTCAGATTACATGCTCATTTTTAATTAAGTTATTTGTTTTCTTGTTATTCAATGTTAAGATATCTTTGTGTATTTTAGATATAAGTCCTCTATTAGATATGTTTTGCAAATATTTTTCCCAGTCTTTGGCTTGCTTTTTTTAAAATTTATTTTCTAAACCAAGTCTTTTGCAGAGCAGAAGTTTTAATTTTTAATAAAATGCACTTTATCAATTATTTCATTCATGGATCATGCTTTTGGTCAGTGTCATATATGAAAAGTAACTGTCAAACTTAGTTTACCTATAATTTTTTTCTATGTTATCTTCTAAAAGTTTTATAGTATTTTACATTTAAATCTATGATCTATCTTGAATTAGTTTTTGTTAAGGGCATAAGTTCTGTGTCTAGATTCATTTTTTTTGTGTATAGATATCCAGTTGTTCCATCATTATGTGTTAAAAAGACTATCTTTTCTCTGCTGAACTGTTTTGCTTCCTTGACAAAGATCAGTTAACTATATTTGTGTAGGTCTATTTCTGGACTCGATTCTGTTCCACCAACCCATTTTCTATTATTTTGCCAATATCACATTATCTTGATTAATGTGGTAGTAAAAGTCAGGTAGTGCCAGTACTGACTTTGTTCTTTTATTCCATATATTGGCAATTATGGATTCTTTGCCTTTTCACACAAATTTTAGAATTAGTCAATATCCATAAAATAATTTAGTGGAATTTCGAGTATGATTGCATTGCACTTACATATCGAATTGAGAAGAACTGATGTATTGACAATATTGAGATTTCTTATTCATGAACATGGAATATTGTTCCATTTATTTACTTCTCTTTTGATTTCTTTTATTAGTTTGTAGCTTCCTTCATATAGACCTTGTACATATTTGTGAGATTTATACTTAAATATTTTATTTGAGGGGATGTTAATGTAAATGGTAATGTGTTTTCAATTTTGGTTTTCACTTGTTCATTGTCAGTATATATATTTAAAAAAAAGCAATTAACTTTTGTATAACTTTGTATCCTGCAATATTGCTATTCCTGGAGTTTTTTTGTCAGTTCTTTAGGATTTTCTACATGGACCATCATGTCGTCAATGAATAAAGACAGTTTTATTTCTTTCTTCTCAATCTATATGCTTTTTATTTTCTTTTCCTATCTAAATGCATTAACTTGGATCTCCAATTCAATGTTGAATAGAGTATAAGAGGGTACATCCTTGTCTTGTTCTTGATCTTAGGGGGTAATCATCTAGTTTCTCACCACTAAGTATGATATTAGCCATAGATTTTTGGGAGATTTTCTTTTTATGAAGTTGAAGAAGTTTTCCTTAATGTCTAGTTACCTGAGAGTTCTTACCACAAATGGGTGCTGGATTTTGTCAAGTACTTTTTCTGCATCTAATGATATAATCATGATTTTCTTCTTTAGTCTGTTGTTATGATGGATTATATTAGTTGGTTTTCAAATGTTGAACCAGTCTTGCATATCTGATGTAAATCCTACTTGGTCATGGTGTATAATTCTTTTTATATATTGTTGAATTTTATACGCCATTATTTTGCTGAGAATTTTTATATCTCTGTTCATGAGAAATATTAGATTTTCTGTCTGTAGATTTCCTTTATGTTATGTCTTTATCTTCTTTTGATATTAAGGTAATGCTGGCCTCATAGAATGAGTTAGAAAGTTTCTATTTTCTGCATGAGATTATAGACAATTAGTGTAATTTCTTTCTTAAATGTGTAGTAAAATTCACCAGTGAATCCATTTGGGTCTGGGCACTTTCCGTTTGAAAGATCATTAATTTTTGGTTCAATTTCTCTGATTTGTCCCTATTCAGATTGTCTATATGTCTTTGTGTGAATTTTGGTATATTGTATATTTCATGATATTGGTTCATTTCATCTAAGTTGCCAAGTTTGGGCATAACTGCTTTTATAATATTCATCTTTCTTTATTGTTCTTTTAATATCTATAAGATCAGCAGTGATCTTTCATTTCTGATATTAGTAATTTGTGTCTTCTCTCTCTTGATTAGATACTCTTTTTACATTCTGGATTTTTTTTTTCTTTTCAAGCACAATTGTAATTTTTTTTATTCTTGAAAAAAAGGAATAGAAATGCATGTATGGAAGAGTATTATTATTTTTTTCTTTATTGGTGAACAATGTGAACAATAGATGGGAAGAGACTTACTCGTTATTACCAAACTCATGTGTGCACTGTATGGAGGAAAGGAGGAGGATATTAACTATCAGATTTTTCATGGCCTACTTTATCCCTAAAACAATAAATGATACATTATCTTCTTCTTTTCAAATTCCAGCAACTACCCAAGATGGAGATTGAGTTATTTTACAGAGAAAACTGATACTCGATAAATTAAATATTATCTCTTAGGTTAAAAAGAAAAAAAAGGTGATGAGGTAGGGTTTGAAAGTCATGTCTTTCAGACTCCAGACTCTAAAACCTATCTCCTTTCAACACTTCTTTGTTTCTTGGGATGGTTCAACCTCTACTGTCCTAAGACTCAAGGAAAAAAAGTAATTAAAAGTAGCACAGTTCTTGTCTTTTACCATAATATAAAATAGATGACACTATTGTAGACATTGGAAAATAGCTACTTATCTACCTGTTAAGTTATTTTAATACTTCCACCTACTCATAGGTATAAAATTTTGGTAAAATAGAAAAGAAATATATGTGTCAATAAATTCTGAATACATTCACAAAGCTTATTTGAAAGCATAAAGCATTATCACCAAAACATGGCGTATGTTATAAAGAAATCAATAAACAACTATGTTTGATAGAATATATTGATGTTATGTATAGAATCTGTTCTAGTTTTGCTATTTGATGTCATTAATAAATCCAGTGATTATAAATTAGTCACAGAAAGGGGAACCAAGTGTCTGAAGGTTATTTTTTTTACTGCTGCATTTATTATTATTATTATTATTATTATTATTACTATTATTGTAGTTTGTGACAGCTAAAATAATAGAGACTATTAGATACACCCACTTAAATCACTTTTAGAATTTTCTTTTAGTAGATATTGGTTTTGGGGTGCTTTTTAAGCAAAATTCTCTTAGATAAACTTGAAGAAGGGACAGGTTAAAGTCCACAGAATATAAGTTTTACACAAAAAATATGGGATAAAAAATGATTTCTGATAATAAAATTTTTATGATTGATTGTCATATGTAAAAATCTTTGCATAAATCAGAAGTGGCTTACTTAAGTTTTTTATATCCAATTCTATTAATACCCCTTCTATAGATGTGTGAGAAACAGTGGACTTGAGGGCCCCAGACATGAGTCTAAGACAATATTAGACATAAAATGTATATATTTTTTAAAGCCATTCTCCATCACCATGCTTGTCAAGAGAGCTCCCAAGTGAAGGTTAACAGAAATCAGCAGTACATGCTGGGAGTAACGAAGAGAGAACCAGAAAGAAGAGAGATAAAAAATAGGAAGACAAAATGAACAAACAGAACAGCTTCAGAAGATGTGTCTGCTTCCTCAAAGAGTAGAGTCAGATCTCTTATCTGATTATTAAGCTTTCCTTATATGAAATGGGAGTGGCTGGTGGGAATGGTGTATGAGGAAGCATGAACAGACTGTGACTAAGTAGTTGAAGGAGAGGTACAGATTTCTTGAATAAGGTATTGTAGATCTCTACATCATTTACCACTCAGAGTATTTCTTTATTTGAATTTTCAGTCCTGTTAAAAAGCTTGTAATTTCTACATTGTCAAAAAAATGGCTTTTTGTAATTCCTAATTTACATAGTTGATTTCATGTTTTCAACAGTCTGTCAAGCTTCTAACAACTGTAACTTTTCTGTTCCAGAACACTGGAAAGACACTCTATTGGAATATTGTGTTGGTAAATTTGTGGGCCATATTAGAATTCTGAGAAGCATGAGAGCAATTTCCTCTGCAGCTGCACACATGGAGCTGATGGTTAAGGGCATGACTCCTAGGCTTAGGATCTCTGGAAACAAATGCTTCTCAGTGCCAGATTGATCTTACCAGTCTTAAGTAGAAAGAACTTAAAATTTCCAACGCTAGAGGGTTCCCCTAGAATAATAAACTTAGAATCTTTAAGCTGGAGCTTAGGCATTGAAACCAATACACACAAATATACATGGACACATACATGCATGTATAAAAGTGTATATATGTGCAGATATATAATATTTTGTATGTGAGTGTATATATATAGATGTGTGTATGTATATATATGTATACATATATATGTATACATATATATACATACACACATCTATATATATATAATTATTTTAATAGGTAGTCAAAATTTCAAACATTTGTTTCAAGACATTAGCAAGAAAAGGATATCAGTTTGATGGGAGCTGATGGAGACTAGGACGTAGGCCCAAGATTCATCAAACATTACTTGAGATCTATTCATTGTCAGACACTATCAGGACTCTTAGCAGTGGTCCACATATTGGTTTTTGGAACAATTCAACCAAAAATTGGATTTGGACACACAAGGTATCTCCAAAGAGAAAAGGAATCAGACATTCGAACCAGCTTCCAGAGCAGATATAATTTGCATTCTAAATGCTATCCCACCTACATAGTCAGTATTCTACACACTAGCACAGGGGTCCAAAAACTATAGTCCATAGGCCTAATCAGGCCTGCTGCCTGTTTTTCCATGACCTATGAGCCAGAAACAGTGTTTCCATTTTTACCGTTTACAAAAGTCAATCAATCAATCAATCAAAAGAAGAATATTTCATGACATAGGAAAATTCAATTTCCATAAAGTTTTATTGAATCATAGCTATACTCATTTGTTTGCATACTGTCTATGGCTGTTTTCACACTACAAGGCAAAGTTAAATAGTAGCTACTGAGACTGTATGACTCATAAAGTCTAAAATATTTACTACATAGACCTTCTATTAGGTTCCTAGTGCCGCTGTAACAAATTATCACAAACTTGAAACAACAGAAATCTATTCTCTCACTGTTCTAGAGGCTACAAGTCCCAAATCAATGTTTTGGCAGAGCTATGTCATCTGTAGATGCTCTAAGATTCCGTACTCTGCCTCCTCCATCTTACAATGTCTCCAGGTGTTCCTTGGCTTGTGGCTGCATCAGTCCAAACTCTGTTTTTCACACGACCTGTCCTCCGGGTGTTCTCCTCCTCTAAAAGACGTTTGTTATTTGATTTAAAGCCTATTCTGCTAATCCAGGATGATCTCATCTTGAGATTCTTAATTACATCTGCAAAAACCATTTTTTTCTCCCCCCAAATGAGGTCACACTCACAGTTTTCAGTTAAACATAGATTTTGGGGAACATTATTTAACCCACTAGAGCCAGTTACAGGAAAAGTTTGTCCTGGTCTAAAAGTTTAACTCTAATTATGGGAAAATGAGAATGTAGGAGAGAGGAAAGGTAGATTCTGAGAACTCATATTTTGCCAGTGTGGGCTTCCATTTTATCTGAAAGGGACAGGAAAGCCTATTGGTAACTGGGTAATCTTATCAGTTAAGAGAATGCTTTTGTAAAAACAGAGATTAATTCCACCCACACATAATTCCTTACTTTCCAATAACTATTTTTTGAAAATATGCCATATGCCAGTGAATTGACAACTAGTCTAGAGACTCACTTACAAAAGTAATCTTAGGTTTCAAAAACACCAGGAATTTCAATCAATACCATGATAAGCAGAAACTGTATCTAAATAGCCAAACTGACTCAATTAAGACAACCCACTGACAGCCACATTCTCTTTTTATTGCTCTTTATATGATTTTATAAAATCGAATTTATGCCAAAAAATTAGAGAAAGTTGAAGAAAATATGATTAAGTCTCTAGGAACATTCAGAGAGTAGCCAGCAACTCTCTAAGAACATGGCTTCTGGGGGTAGTATCATAATCTGGTGGCACATTTTTCTTTTGCATGCTGAGCCTATAGCTTTTTCCTTAATGAAAGAAACAACACACTGAGTATTGAGTATAACACTTCAAAGAAAGCAAGAGCTCAGCCTGGATCTGTGATGACACTGTAGGCATTTGTCTAGCCATAAACCAGGAATCCTTCAGGAGAAACAAAAAGCAAAAGACAACCTTGGGCTAAAAGAAAGAGTTAAATCAGCACCCAGAATTCAATATAAAAAATCAAGGAGTTCAGATGTCTGCCTCCTCCATCGATCTGTAATTAAGACTGCGGGAAGACATTTATTTGACGTTCTGATTGATTGTTGGGGGTGGAGAACAGGAAGTAGAAATGTGTTTTCATGGTGTCACTGCAGATACCAAAGAAGATACAGCTCTAAAATTGGAAAGCAACATCTGAGAATGCTCATGGTAATGGAAACTATTAATAATGAATATGAAATAGATCTTATTTTCCTCTTTTTAATATAAGAGAAGAAAATTTAACTTGAGATGTTATTATGTTACAGATAAGATCCGAGTGATATTTGTAGCATAAATAATGGCTTTATAATATATCCTTAAAAAATTGACAATGTAATGTAACTATGTAATGATAAATATATAAATGTGTATATGTATCATATAAGTGTGTATACAGATACATAAGTAACTATATAAACCTATAAGTATATAATGGAACTATATATGTAAATATATGAATAGATACAGTTGAAACATATAACTATAAAATTGACAGAATGGAAGGAAATTATAGATTCTCTGTCATGAGTTTGTTTGGGCGAAGGAGTCAATGAAGCACTGATGTCCAGTGGAATCATCTAGGAACTAGGCACAGGGGATCCTAACTAGTTGGCACCACAAGTCTTAAATTTTTTATTGTTGTTTTGGGTCATCACTTTAACATGACTTTTAGATGTGAAGACAAAAACAAGAATGTACTGTTTTCTTGGCTAAGACCTAAGTACAATGAAGAAATCTAAAATATGATGTTATAATTATAATATAGCATTCTACATAGGAATATAAACTGTATTAATTTTATTGGAATTATACTCATGAAAATTAAGTACTTTTTTATCTTAAATCTAGATTTATTTTTTTATGCCCAAATATTATTTTGTTTAAAAGATAAATACTCTCATTTGCTTATTCAAGCATTTTTTACAAGGCATCCTGGAGCTGGTGTCATAGTTTTAGAGAGACACAGGCTTGGTCTTTCCACCTCCTGTTGAAGAAAAGAAATTGAAAAGAAAATGAAATAGCCAGGTTGTGTTGCTACCTGGATTGTAGTACAAATGTCTCTGTCCTGGTGCCATTTATTTACTTATTTATTTATTTGTTTGTTTAATCAAGTTTATTGGGGTGACATTAGTTAATAAAATTATATAGGTTTCAAGTGCACAATTTTATACTACATCATCTGTATATTGCATTGTGTTCACCGCCCAAAGTCACATCTCCTTCTGTCACCATGCATTTAACCTCCTTTACCCTTTTCTATTCTCACCTTTTCCCTTTGGTAATGACCATACTATTGTCTGTGTCTATGAGTTTTGTTTGTTTTTCTTGTTCCTTTGTTGTTTTTGTTTTAGATCCCACATATGAGTGATATTATATCATTCTCAACTTTTCTGTCTGATTTATTTCTCTTAGCATAATTATCTAAAATCCATTCATGTTGTCACAAACGGCAGTATTTCATCTTTTCTTATGGCCGAGTAATACTCCATTGTATATATGTACCACATCTTCTTTATCCAATCATCTATTGAAGGACACTGGGTTGTTTAGACGTCTTGGCCACTGTGAATAATGCTACAATGAACATAAAGGTACATATATCATTATAAATAAATGTTTTCGAATTTCAGATAGATACCCAGAAGAGCAATTGCTGGGTCATATGGTAATTCTATTCTTAATTTTTTGAAGAACTTCCATATGGTTTTCCATAGTGGCTGTACCAATTTATATTCCCACCAGCAGTGTATGAAGTTTCTTTTTTTTCCCTTCAACCTCTTCAACACTTCTTATTGCTTGTCTTGCTGATAATAGTCATTCCAACAGGTGTGAGGTGGTATCTCATTGTGGTTTAGATTTGCATCTCCCTAATAGCTAGTGAAGTTGAGGATCTTTTCATGTATCTGTTGGCCGTTTCTAGATCTTCCTGAGAGAAGTGTCTGTTCAGGTCCTTAACTGGATTGTTTGCTTTTTAGTTTTTGAGTTGTATGAGCTCTTTATCTATTTTGGATACTATCATTTTATCAGGGGTGGGGAAAAAGTAGAAGGAATTAAGAAGTGCAAATTAGTGGTTACAAAACAGTCATAGAGATGTAAAGTATAGCATAAGGAATATAGACAATAATAGTCTAATAACTATATATGGTGTCCAGTGGGTACTAGATTTATCAAGGTGATTATTTTGTAAGATATATAAATGTCTAATTACTATATTGTACACCTGAAACTAATATAATATTGTATGCCACATTTAATTTTAAAAATATATATTATTATAATTTTTTAAAAAATAAATGCCTGTAAAAATATAAATGATTTAAAAATTTCAGTTGTTGGTTGTGTTGTGAATGTATAACTACAGAGGAACATGAAGTCTATGTTTATACTTAAATTAACACAGGACCAATAATCATTTGAATATCTGTGCAACTTAAAAGTCAGATAACTTGCTTGCTGGTTAACCACAGCCTTAACTGAAGAGGGAACACCTTTCTCTTTGTCTGGGTAGAGGATCATTTGACTTCCTAGATTATAGTAGAGCAAGATGAGGGAAGCGATGTCATAGACTGGACTTTCTAGACATCTGGGTATAGTTGATGAGATTCATTTGGGAAGTGATGGCTTCTGAAAGGCAGAAAGAGCAGCTTGGGGCACTAACGTGGTGTGGATTTGAGATGATGGACAGGAAAAGTGCATTGCTATATGATGCCTCTGCCAAATTAATGTCATCATATAAAGCTGAATTGGATTTCTGAAAGCCAAAAAGAGGCAGAGTTTTATCTCAGGTTGGCATAAGAGGAGTAGAGTGTGTCTGGGATGAACTAAAATATTCTTCTTAGGTTTAGAGATAAAAAACAAAGAGAGTAATAAAGAATTAAGTTCAAGAATTCAGGAGTATATGTTGGACATATAATTTGCATAGGTTATAAAATCAAAAGATCAACACACTACTATCTAAAATGCTAAGATGTTAAATAGAGGGGAGAAAAAACCCAGAGAATAGAGGTTCATAAAGAATAAATTAGTTCTCACAGGCGGAACTAAGCATAGAGCATAATCAGCCTAAGGAAGAATAAAGCATTGACTTTCTCTTGCATGTAAAATGAAGAAAGAAAAATAAAGCTAGGAAACCCCTAACTGTTATGTGGAATACATCAGTATTTTGTTTGTCAATGACTACATATATGGGTGTCTAAAGAAGACAGAAATTGAAAATTCAGAACTAAATAGAAGAGGAGGTACATGGTGCAAAGTAGTTTTGTTTCGAAAATAATAAACTGGCACACTGAAATCTGGACACCTCTTTCTTTCTTTACAAATATTAGAAAGAGGCTTCTGAATCAATAAAAAATGTTTGTTTATCTTGAACATGAGCCAAACAGTAGCAGCAGTTGGAAGAGAATTGTGCATGAAAAGGGAGACTGGGGAAAAAGGGACATATGTTTTTTTTTGAGTGTGTGTGAGAAAATGCTATTGCCCATGCACAGGGCTTTCCCCAGAGAGATCTGAAGACCTGGGTAGATCTATCACACAATAAGTTTCCTCCTCATCATTTCTATAAAGTTGAACTTGGATGAATTGAACAACTTCTTCCTTTAAAAGAAAAAGAAAAAAAAAAAACAGAGCCACAAAAAAGCAGTTCATAACTTTAGGACAAGTAGTAGTGTGGTGAAGAATTTATGGACTGATTATAATAACAATAGAGCTAATATTTATGATTATATATTCCAGGCAACTTGTTAAGCAATCTATATGTATTTTTCATTTAATTTTTATAAAACTTGTAAATAAGTAATACCAATATCCTTATTTTATAAGGAAAAAAAAAAAAACAGGTGTAGAGAAGTAAAAGTTCTTTTCCCAAGTGCAAGATTATTATTACTAGTAGTACTGATGTCATCAAATAGTTATTAAACACTTATTATATGACAATAACTATTCTAAGAACTCTCATATATTAACTCATTTAATTCTTATTTAACCTTATCAATCTATAATAATATTCTTTCTTTAAAGATGACAGTTCAAATGGCTGAGTTGGGTTCTAAATCCAATTAATGAATTCTAGAGCCATCTATTTAATTTTTGGACTAAGCTGCTCATGCATTATTTGCCCATTAGCCTACCAGAGAATGACATTCTCAAATCTCTGTGTGACAGTCAGTTTACCTGATCATAAATTTAAGGCTTCTTTCATGGTAGTGCCACATGAAGAGGTTTTGAATGATGGGAACAAACCTTGCAGTTAGTTATTACCCTTAACATATTATCTTTTATAAATATTGGAAACAAAATGATAGTTTAAAAAGGAGAAAATTAGGTCACATTAATTGATTTATATCTTGAAAGTTATAAAAATTAATATAAAATATGACCATTAAGTTTTTCCAAGACTATCATACACAATATGAATTTTTTAAAAAGCTTATAAAACATATATAAATTTATTTTTCTTAATAGAAGGCTAGAATTGGTGGTATTCAGATCTTAGTTTGTATTTCTTTATAAAATTTTTCACCAATCCTCAAGGACATGAGAAAAACAAGGAAAATGTGATGAGCTTTACATTCAGTTCAAAGTATCAAAATTAAGCACTAAACTTTAGCAAATTCTTCCTAATTTTTTGATGTGAAGATATTTCTTTCTTTTAGTAAGTGTGTGCAAATATATATAGATAAACACACGCACAGAAACACACAGATGCACACATACGGAAAATTATTAGATTCTAGTTTCCTAGGTTATTCTTTAATTTGCTTGATTAAATCCAAGGACTTGAATTCAAATTCACTGATGTAGTCTATCTCTTTATCTTTAGATAAAGTGACATAAAATTTCTACCCCACATAAGAAATAATGATATATTCTAAATGATTTTTTGAAAAAAACTTATAATTATCACAATGAATTTAAAATTCAGTGTCTTGCCAAAAAATACATATTTTTATATTAAAGGATAAAATGATAAAATGATTTTTATATTTAATGATAGAGTTCATGGTTACTTGGATAGGTGACCTTTAGACAAATGATTACAGAAAAGGTCATCCTGAAAGTATAAATAAAAAACTAGAGCTTAAAAAATTTACAATTATAGAATTAAATTGATAGAAGTAAAATGTATCCTATTTGAAAATAAAAATTATATGCTATGTTCAATATGGGGCACAAAATTCCTTATAAGGAAATTAAAATTTGGAGTAAGACCGTAAATATATTTAAATGTTGCATTTCTTGCTCCCAGTTCTAAGAAAAAAGAAGTGAAATGAACAAAAAGGATTGTAGGAGATGAAAGCATGGACATCTAGACATTTAGGTGTCAGAGTGCCTTTAAAGATTTTTCAAGGTAAACTTCAGGAGGAATACATTTTAATTAATTAATTTGCTTGTTTGTTTAATTTTTTACTTAGTTATTATACATCTTTTTAAATAATATGTGAAAACTACCCATCTAGTTTTTCAACATATTAATAAGTATGTGACCTTTAACAGGCTCACTTCTCTAAGGTTTCCAGTCTTATTGAAAAAAACAAATGTTGGCATAGTTTAATAAAATCATAAATTATCATTCCTATAATATAATCAATACTTGTAAAATTGTACCAATATGTAAAAGTTTTTCTAGGCTTTAGCAGGATTTTAAAATACTCTATGGGAATTTTTCTCCTTATTTCAATCAAAATCATAACTTTTTCTGATACGAGAGATATCATCTAGTGAAAATTCAGACAGAAGGCAAAAACACGCTTTGATTATTTTTTTTCCTGTTCTGGACAACTGAACAATATGTTTATAGTCTCTGATTAAAACCTATTTCTTGCTATTTCATTCTAGATATGAGTGAATATTTATCAGGTATCACTGGGTCAGATTTATCAGTACACTAGTCCCCCTGTTTTAGTGCTCACCTGAGAATGAGTTAATACAGGAACAGTGGTAGATCTCCAAATAGCCTAATAAAAATAATCCACTTTAACAGGGATCATCAGATATTATCAAAAAACAAACATTTAAAAATTTATTTAAAAGCTGTGCTCTTAAAAGTATTTCTCAGCGTAAAAAATACAAATAACTGATTAGGAAATGACACATAGCACACTCGTTTAGATATCTTGGCACACAGTTCATTTGGCAGAGGGCACAGTGAATTTATCAATGGAGAATTTATAAAGGTGGATGCAATTACAGATGATAACAATCTTTTGGTTCAGAATTAACAACCTATTCATATGGAAAAGAATAAGCAGAGTAGCCAGTAGTTTTGTTTGCACATGCTAACTGGCTTGATCACAAAGGATAGTCACCTCCAATATTTGAGGCCTCTATCTACACCTGAACAAGTGTTATCTGGGAGCTCTTTAATCTATAACATTCTATTTTCTAGTAAGTCTCTCCCTGCCTCCATAAAGAATATCCATACCTAGAATAATTAATCTACAGATCTATTCAGTAGCAACAATACACTGCACAATGTATTGTCCCCAAATGATCACACTTCCCAAATAGTCAGAAATAAAGTAAAAATCTGAGTCAAGTAGCTAAAATTTTATTTAAATTACATCAAATCGTTTTTATTAATATACATCGCAATAATACTTTTTCTGTCAGCATTGCCAAATATTATAATTACAAAAGAGTATCAGAGTTCATTAAGTTTCAACATCTTGTGTTTCTTCTTTTCACAATGCAGATGTCAATTTGGCTATCAAATGTGATGAAAAATACCCTTTTGCTCACTGTTGAAGCCCAAGCACTTTACAAAGTATTTGACGCATAGACGATATAAATAAATATTAAGTAAATGGATGAATAAATAAATGTTTATTTCTACATTAGGTGGAAGGAACCGAAGAGAAGCAAATAGAAAAGAAGGAAACATTTTTTAGTGCCACTTATGTAGTGCCAGGAGTTTTGCTTGACATTGTCCATCTCACTTATTCTTAGCAAGTGTTCAAGAAGTAGGATTTAGGGAAGAGTAAAATTAATTGCTTAATTAATTGTTAAAAATTAGAATTCAAAATTTTATTTTTAATAAAGTAACAACAGAGAACATTTTACTTTATTCTGAATTCTCTTTGATTACTGCACTTAGAAAGGCATCTCTACCTTGAATAAAATTATTTTTTCAATGACTATTAAAATCTTACACATAACTACTGTCACCGTTTTACTCATTTGTGTAGCATCTGAATGCAAAAATTAATGATAAATACTTTGTTAGGAAAAAGGAAAAACGCCCCATGGATTTGCAAAGGTTGTAATTTTCAAAGGTAATAATGACATATAAGAAAGAATCTGAGGGGTTGATAAAAAGAAAATTATAATTATAATTACTGATTATCTTCTTCTGCTTCTCTGCTTAAGAACAAAAAATAGGAAGAGAAAATGACAAAAGGGTCTTTCTTACCAGTAATCTCAATTAAATGTATATCTTCAAGTGTTTTCTGAGAGTAATAGCAAAATGAAATAAAGTATTTTGATTCTTGAACCCAGAGGGTTCCATTCTGATGTAAATTGATTTCTATTGTTTCTCTTACTGAGAATGTGTGTCTCCAGTGAAGTTACATGATTTAATTAATGAGTATGAATAAATGTATTCAGAGTTTACCCAAGAACGGAGAATTCTAGCAACACCTACAAGCTATTTGAAATTATTTTTTATATTGCTATTGGTTTTAAAAAGCAAGATCTGCCATCATGTTGGAAACCTGGGCAAAAAATAACACACAAACTAGTTATTCCAGATTCACAAAATAAGTGAGACCAACAGTGCTAGAGAAATCAATGTTTTAATGACCTGAGATTGAGCTTGATTTTTCTCTGAGCCTGTATCACAGGCACCTCCAAATGTACTTGAATCCGATTTGATATTTTTATCTCTGACTCTGACTTTATAAAAAATAATATTGGGTTCTAAAATTTCCTGCAGAGGCTGACTAGTCAAATATGTAAGACCTTTTCTTAAAAGATTTCATATCTGTTATGGACCAAAAAAACCATGGCACCTGTCTTTCAGCATTATGGTTTCAGTTTACTCTAGTTCAGTAAACATCCTCTAGTATCTCTGCTAGGCAGGCAGAGTTCAAAGACACAACATAGGACTATTCTTTCCATGAGAAAATGTTAGCTGTAATGCTACTACTCATTTTAACAGCCTCTTAAATTTTACTCATCAAAGAAAGCTGTTGATTGGTAATTTGATACATGTTTATACTGCACTATTTTTCATTGGGGTCAACCTCATTGCATTTTCATTTTAAAGTGTAAACTCCTTGAGGACTTTTGGCTCACAATTTTCTTCCCAGTGCTTAGTGAGGGCCTGGTAAATATTAAGTTTTAATGCAAATGACTTGAACAAATGCCTTTTGTGGAATGAGAGGAGATTCTTACTCCAGATGTTATCATTCCCGAGGAGGAGAAACCAAAGCATTCATAAAATACATATTTTATGCTTTCCCTTTCAGAATTTTAGTGTATTTTTAAGCAACAATATAATTCTTTTAAAATTAATTTCTATCTACTTGAGCTAGTTTCTTCTATCCCATTGTCTAAAATATTTTTTGTTTGGTTTCTTTCTCCCTCAAATTGTTTGATGTGAATTTATGTGTATTGACCATCCAGCCTAAGAATTCTTCCCACTGCTTAAGCATGCAATAGATACTAGAAGGAGAAACCCTATATCGTCATGTTGAAACAGCTTTTAAAATGTCAATGAAAGAGTTCAGAAACAGAAACACTCAACAAGTCTGCCTGGCCAGCATGATAAGCTATGACTTTATACTCCCAACCATGAATTAAAACATTAATTCCAACAGCTTTGTTGTAAACGCAGTTTATCACAAATCCACAGTGTTCGATTTTTCAGCATTTGCCAAATGTGCTTCTTATACACATGGTAATGATTCACTTTGCATATTTAAATGCGTGAGCTTTCTGTTGCATTTTATAATTAAAATAGTAACAAAATGAGAGGAGATTCTTAGTTTCTGTTGGTAATGTCACTACACACATGTGATGTTTCTTTATACTTCTGATGGAGAGTGGCCTTCTCTATGAACATGTATCTACTAGTTATTACAGAGATACAAAACATGAAACAGCATGTCTTTGGCACCTGTGAATTAAAAAAAAAAATCTAAAAAACAAAATATCTGTTGGATGGATACACATTTCCTGTGTTTCTTACAGAAGAGAAGAGCTTCTTATATTCTTCAGGATAGTCTTCAAATGGGTTATATAACCTCTATGTAAAATTTACCAACAGCAATAAATTTGGTTAGAAGAAAAAAATTTTGCTTAAAAATGATCAGCCATTTAAATTAAATTTAGTATTCTCAAGGGCAGTAAGCTTAAACTTACTTATTTATCCTAATCTTCTGAGATTTATAACCACCTATTTTTAAGGGTCAATTTCCTTCAAGTTTGCTATTTCTCACCATCATTAACAAATGGGATTTAGAATTCTAAGAAATTATGTTTAGGACATGTGCAAAAAGCAGATTTACCAAAAATTCCTTCTAATTTAGAATATTTGAACTTTTAACCAGGCTAAATTGATAACATATTTCAAATGTAGATTCAAAAATTAGTTTGTTATACCTGATTACATGTTTTGATGAGAAAATGAAAATAAAAAAGCCTAACCAACATCTTCATAATAAATACATGGAATTTATTTGTATTTTTAAATACATATTAACCACACTTTATTTTATTGAACAATCCAAATATTATTTTGCTTATTCTATACTATTCAAACTATCAAATTACATAATTCTAAACTTTTTAAAATAGTTTGTGTACATCTAGAAAACAAAAATAAATAAATAAAGCTACTATATTTCCTTTTCTCTAAAAACATTTTGCAATAAAACTAAAAGAACATCCTCTACTCTGTAAATCAATCAAATTTTTTCAGGTTTATATGTTTTGTATAAATTTGGTTCAATGTAGCATATTTTTTTTACATCAGCCATGTAGAGAGACCCTCTCTATACCACCCAATAAACATATACATTAAGGAAAATAGTGCAGGAACGTTTATAAGGAACAATTCACGAGTCAGCCATGGCATTCATATTAGTGAACAGGCTGGAAAAGTCACCCAAGTGAAGTTGGTGAGAGAGAGAGGAAAAAAAAAAAAAATCCAAACTTATGACTCTAAATGAACAGCCTAATGAGGCCAGGGAAATGACTTTTATACTGACTCAGAGCAATGAGCTTTGCTCTCTTTCAGAAAGAATCTCAGAGGGCAGTCCAACTCAAGCTAACTCTTACTAAGGTATTTTAAAAAAGAAAAATGCAGAACAGATACATCCTTTTGAAATTATTTCTAGAGGAAAAAATATTATCTCAAATAACTACATTGATTTGACATGAACATTTTTACCTTTTACGAAGAACATTTATAAAAGAGAAATTGCCCTAGTCTTCCATTTTTATTTAAAAAAAAAAATGTGTTGGTAAAATAATTCATCAGAAATAAAGATGGAAGTGCCTTTTATTATTAAGTGACAGACAATGGTTTCAGTACATGGGATAAAAAATTGACACAGAAAGATCTCAAATTCTCCATTTTTTACCAATTAAAGCACTGCATTAGATGATCACAAAGGTTTCTTATAACTTTAAGATTCCCTGAATTATGTAAGTTGTTAAAGAAGCATAATTATATTAGTCACAGAAGTTACAAAGATATCAATAACCTATAGTAGCATCTGACTTTTCTTCTATATTATTTTATGGTACATAACATAGATGGTAGCAAATGAAGAGGGTTTGTGGGGAAAATGAAAGAAAAATATAACTACAAAGTTAGTAGGTCAAGGAGTTAAGTGATAGAGAACTACTGGTCCCTGAGTTCTCAGAGTTAATTAAACCCAGGCATTTAAAAATCCCATGATGTAATTACAGATTGCAATGAAAAGTACTTGGCCCAAAAGGTGAAAGAAATCCAAAGGCCACCTGCTTTCATCAACCAATTATACAAACAGACAGAAGCATCTTTTTTTTTTTTTTTTTCCTCCTTCCTACCCCATAGTAACTTTGGGAACAGGGGCCATGAACAATCACACAATCACATATAATTTCATTCTCATACTAATTAGTGTTACTACTCAAAAAAGCAACTTCTCAGAGGAAGAAGAATATAGAATCCTTAGGAGAAATGAAAATATGTAGAAAGAGTTACTTTAAAAAAAAAAAAAAGTCTATTGCTTCCTTTCTTTCTCTCTGCGCCATATTATTTAGTGGATGTCAACTACATGCCAGGATGTGAGCTCTTTGGCTGACCTATTTAAAGTCGGCTTGCACTTCGTCAGTTCAAAATCAAAGACTCATGAGGCTGAGCGAAGACTCGGCAGATCGTTTATCTCAGACCCCTGCCTGGAGGAGTCACTGTTCCAACCCATCCTAGACTGAGGTTGGAGGAGGAGTCCTTTCCAAAAGACCCCAGGGTGCTATAGAAACGTGCTGGTGACTCAGTTCTCTGGATTCTCCTTCGCAGTCAGGGCCCAATCAAATTTCCTGAGAGGTGGAAAAAGGCCACCGCACGTTTAGATGTTCTGCCTTTCAAATGTACTCGAAATGAGTTCCTCACAATGAGCGGCCATGTAAAATTTCCTCGGCTACCAGCAAACTACAGATTTAACCATTCTTTAAAGAACTAAATTTCACTTCACATATAGAGTCTCTTTTCCTTATAGGGTCAGTTCATACTAGTCTTCCATTTTCTCTCCATGTTGGACATTTAGTGGATGCCTGAACAGCATTTAGCCATTTATTTCCTCCGGAGGTGAGGACTGTTGTGCATGTAGTGAGTTGTTTACGAGTTTGTCATAAATAAAAGTCACAGGGGGCACTAATGGGTATTTTATTCAAATATTTTAGAAAATTAAAAATTAAATATATATATATCTTTTCTCTGATTCATGTATAAGAGAAAGTGGGTCAAATATTTGGTAAGTGAATTTTTATTTGGTTATACTTGGAAACTTGAGTTCAGAAAACTTATGATGACAGTAAGGTCATAGATATATTTTGAATTTATGTCGTGCCTAAATTATCCTGATCCCAAGCCTATGTTACTTATAAGTGTCCTGGATGTATCCCAGTCTCCTAGCAACCAGGAGTGGCAATATAACTTTTTGGCCACTGATATCTATCTCAATTAATTACTTTTCTAAAACATATATATCTTTTTTTCCCCATTTTTCTGAAGTAGCTCATGAGAAAATCTTTGAACTGAGAAAAATGATCTTCCATCACAGACTGACTCTATCTCCAAATCCAGATACCTAAGTCACAGTCATTAATAGATGTCATGGATCTCAAGGGAAGCAAGAGGAAGGCGCATTAACAATTCTTTATCAATCCAATCAGACTAATGACAAAATAATCAAAAGTACTTTTTTAGAGGACAGTGGCTCCTCTTTTATTTTTGTACAATAAATAAAATATAATTTCAATTCAAAGATAATGGCAATGGTGATATAGGTTAAACCAGAGAGACAGATCATATATAAGAGGCATTCTTTCAGTTGTGTCTGTGCTGCACATACATGAAATGCTTCCCTATTGATAAATTTTAGGAAGAAGGAAAATATGCCTCTATGACAAACATTTGGGATCTGCCTAATACAGGAAAAAGAACCAATAACACATAAATTTTATGACATTCTCTTAGAACTCAGGTCAGAATACCTCCCCAGAAAGAAAGACCGGAGACTCATTCACACAAAGGACTGCAAGGGATCCATTTAATCTGACTCCCTAAAGTTTGTGTGCTTATGTCTTCCATTTCTAAAGATCTTCAAAATTTAGTACATTATAAAGGTAGATTTCAAACTAATAGATAACTGTGACATAAATAGTGTTTAATTTCCTAAAATTATATATATGTATGTATAATTTTGTATTGCATATCTTAGGAGTCAGTAAACATTTTTTTCTGTAAAGGGCCAAATAGTAAATATTTTTGGCTTTGCGAGTTTCCATCACTCTACTCAATTCTACTGATGTACTATGAAAGCCACCATTGACAGTACATAAAGTAATTGTCGTGGCTAGATTTGGCTTAATGTGAACCACATTTGGCTCATGGGTTGAAGCTTTCCAGGCCCTCCCTTAGACCATAAAAATTTCAAGAGTTATCAAAGATTTAAATGTAAAATAATAACATCATAAAAGTACTAGAAGAAAACTGAAAGAAAAATTTTCTAAATCTTAATGTCAATATATATTTTTAAGTAACATCCTAAAACCCAAAATCAAAAAGAAAAAAATAATAAACTTGGCCACATAAAATTTTTTAAAAATAATAAGCATAGCAAACACTAAAAAAACAAAGAACAAATAAAAAATAAAGAAAAATATATTTACAACTCATGACGTAGACAATAAACTGGTATCTTTACTGTATAAAAATTCCTCCTATGAAAATAAAAACAAAAAATGAAAAGAGTGTATAGAAATAAATATATGACCCATATGCTCATACTCATTCATAAAAGGAAATTAGAAGTTAAAATGACTATGAGTTACCATTTGTCTCCTGCAAGATTGACAAAGATCAAAAAGTTTGATAATACCTTATATTCAGGAGGGTGTATAGAAACAAGACCTCTTAAACTTTGCTGGTGTCGATGTAAATCAATACATTTTCTATGTAGGACAATCAATCTAGCATTTAAGTTTACATAAAAAAAGTTTCAAAACAATAGACAATTAATATATATTTTTTTCCACTGACATTTTAAAACTTGTTTTGATTGAAGTTTAAAATTTATTTGATAAACTTCTGATTAAAATCTTACATGAATTAGTACATAAAGCAAATGTAAGCAATCAGTTCATCCTCATTTACTCCCTTATAACTCATTGCAGTTTCATGCAGGTAACAATTTTTAAAGTATTGTCAAACCCATTATTTGGATGTCTTCTAACCTTTATTTTAAATGGCAGACTTGCTGAACTTTTCAACATCACCTAAAGGCAGTGGTATATTATCCCTACTTCATGTAGTGTCAGTTAATTCATAACAAATTTCCAATTTTCAAAGTATATTTGACTATGAATGCTGTAGAGGCAGGTTTCTATATTTAATTTTCTTGTGCTTTTCCTTTTTTTTTCAACAATTTTATAATTTTGATAATCTTACCCATGACTTACTACTTATAAAATAAGTCTCACCTAACCTCTATTAACTCATATTAGTCATACAGCCTGGCATTCTTCAGGAGAGATTGTGCACTTATCCTTATTTTGCTATCCTCATATTGTTGATAAATTGTGAAGAAACATACCTTCAGAATCTTTAGATACTGAAAACTGGAGAGGACTGGAGCTAAACATAAAGCTTCTTGATATCTGTTTTAAAAAAGTGGGATTCTATCAGGCAATCAAGCTGAAAGTTTTTAGCCCTGAAATGATCAGGTAAGATATATGACTCAGAAACAACTCAGACAGGTGTGTGGAAGATAGAATTGATGACAGAGATTACAGGCAGAAAGTTTAACTAGAAGTTTATTACAATAGCCCTCATGAAAGGAAAGAAGAGAATGAAAACAGGAGTTAAGAATCAGGAAACTGTTAAATTAATTTATAAGGCCATGTGAGTGTATGGGAAGGGATGTTTATATGGAGTTTTAGCTTGCCTACACATTTTCATATCTGTTATAAAACAACATACTGCTGACAGGTATCTGTATTAACTTTCTGTATTATGGTTTTAAGCAGAGACAGATTTTCCATCCAGTTTGAGTAACATAGCTGTCATCTGCTTAGCAGCAAGGCCCTTTTCTATGGTAAAACATTGTGAACATTAAAGCTACATACTTTTTTATAGACAGGACAGTATTTCTGATAATTCATAGGTTACTTCATATTTCAGGTAGGTTTAATGCCTTATCATTTGTACTTTCTCGATGAGAAATCAGAGTTTTTATTAAATTTTTTAATAAAGGTGTAGCAGACTGTACAAATGTACTTGAAGCATGTGAGACTCTTGTTGTTTGTGAATAAATTGTTTTCAGCAAACAATGAAACAAAATTTTTTGTCCGGATAAGACGTGCTTTAGGAAAACAGTCATTTGATTGGATAGCACATTGCTGGCATTTTTCACTTCATTAATGAGAATGGACACCAACAACCAGGCCACTTCTCTTCTTATATTTGCCTAAGCCAACCAGGCAGTCTGAACACAAGGAATGGTATTTTCCTCCAACTCTATAAACTGTCCAGATTTTTAAGAGTGTGGATTTCTTATCCCTAGAGATGTTGTATGCTTAGTGGGGTTAATGCAGGAATAATTCAAGCACTAGTTAGCCGGTCAGCATTGACCATCTATAGATTTCTATGATTCTTTGTCCTGAATATAATATTCAGTCTGCAATCAGAGCCATTACAACAGAGAAGTTACAGGTCAGGATTCTAGGCTGATTCCCAGGTTTAAATCTAACTCCATCCCTTAAGATTTAGTTGACTGTGGACAAGTTACTTAATCTCTCAATGCTTAAATTTTCTCATTTGTAAATTGAGGATGGCAATACTTATTACTTCATATAGTCTTTTGCCAGTTTTCAGTGAGTAAATACATGTAAAGTGCTTATATATGCCATAACACATAGGAAACTTTTAATAAATGTAACAATTATTATTTTTAGTTCTTCAATAGGGGGACAGAATTGGCTGAAGCCATTAGACAGATTGCTGACTTTTGAAGTGAATCAAAATTACTACCAGGAAAATGCCAATCTCTGAAAATTTCTAATTCAGATCAGCTAAGAAGCTGATCTTATTAGTACATCTTGGTTAAAACTTCTCTCTAGGAATAATAAAGGCTGGTTTATAAGGCAAAGATCACCTTAGGGAGGAAAAAGCATCTGCTTCAAGAACAATAATGTCCATATCCTCTAAGATGTTTTTCATCCTATTTGACAAAAGCTTTTTATTCTTATTTTGTTACATGAACCCCGAAGAAAAAATTTTCCCTGTGCTGTGACTATACTCTGCTGGTCATGCCACTAGTTCAAACCAAAGTGGGATTCTGACTGCTCAGAAAAGCCCAGAAGACACTTTGCAAAGACTAAAACTAATAGGATTAAACAGAGAAAGCAGAAACCAAATTATATTTTGGCCCTTTCCTTCACATAATTCATCATAATAAGAAGTTCATTCCTTTCTTAAAAAATGTCCATAAATCTTGCCCTTCTCATTTGGTCAGAAGGGAAAAGAAACTTCCACTTCAATACCCTTTTTGTAGGTCAAACGGCACTATAAAGAATTGAGGGAAGTTTAAGAAATAATTCAATAATGAACAGAAAAAGAGATCTCTGCAAAGAGCATCTGTAGGAATCCCTGGAGGTCACTCAAGGGACCACAGTTGCCTGACATATATTTTTTTTTTAGAAAATTTCTCATTTCCCAATAAGAAGATTGGTATTCATTATTCCATGAACTTTGCTATTGTTCTGTCTTTGTGTAACTTCAAGTACACTCCTTTTGTGAGTTCATGAGTTTTACAGTCAACTTTGAATAGCCAGGCTAGTTAAGAGAGAAGAAGAGAATATGAGAAATGAATATCTTCAAATCTCATTTCAAATAATAAGGTATTCTTCCACCTAGGCAGTGTTGCCTCTAGCCCATGTAATAAATTTAAGGGAATTAAAAATGGAAACTTTTCAGGCAGGTGCACCAGTACACCAAGACAAATGGCAGAGCAAGTACAACTTGCCTCTTGGGCAGCAGTGCAGTGCACAATCTACACAACCACATGTGGCAGCTCGATTTTTGAAGAAATCAAATTTTACTTGACGGTTCAACTTTGTAAATTGGTAGTAGGAGTGAAAAATGTGCTGCTGGGAAATAAATTCACATTTCAATTTAATCAGCTAAA